>NC_142311.1:30822314-30974074 GCF_054855325.1 Carica papaya
TTCTTTTTTTAACTTGTCTTTAACTTGAACTATTCTAAAAATTAAAATAAAATTTTAAAGAAATATATTAATTAGTTATTCTAAAAATTTTAATCCCATTAAAATTAAAAAAAATTACTTTTAATTTTTTATTCCTATTTTTGAATTTTGTTACTTTAAATTTTAGATTATGTATTGGTGTTTGAAAGCAAAAATGCGTAAAAAAAAATATTTTCTAATTTGTATAAATTATATTTAAAAAGTTATGGTTAATAAATTATTGGGTAAAAAAAATACATTCTTCTTTAAAATGATCCCAAAACGAAAATAATATATTATAATTGATTTAAGAATAGAAATGAATAGTAAAATTTCATAAATATATTTTTTATTTTTATTTTTTATAACTTTTAAAAAATAAATAAATAAATAAATCACAAATATTTATCAAACACCAGAATGTAATTTATTTTAAAAAATTACATTAATAAACTCAATTTTATTACATTTAAAAAATGAGCCACTCATCTCCATCACTTTTGATCTCTATTTCTTCGTTTGTTTGAAACAAATAATAATTGTAATGATATACAGAAAAGAAAAGAAAACATATGAACACCACCTTAATAATCAATAATTAAAAAAAAAAATTAACAAATCAAACCAAACTGTCTCGAATGGCCGTGGAAATTCAACAAAGCAAGCAGCAGCACATTAGCTAGCATGAAGAAAGTGATGGAAAGTTATCAGAAGAACCAGCTTAAGGGCACCCAATACCATGGCGGTTGCATGGAAACAAAGCGAAAACAGTGCCCGAAATAGCACCAATTACCGGCGGCAGCACCATCATCAACACCTTCTCCGTTGATTCAAACGCCGGATAAAAGCAATGCACCGTATTAGGATCCAACAGAGCCACCACACCAAACACAATCAACGGAAAGAAAGCATGAACAAAGTCCCCAAACCGCAGCTTGTACTTCGACAAGTCCACGCCTTCTACATTCGTAGACAGCCAGAGACCCTTTACCGTCACTATCCCATAATGAATCACTCCGTCCGGGCCTTTATAACTGTCGGTAAAGCACGAGAAGCAGCAAGAGAAGCCGAAGAGCGCAAGGAAAATACCCGTCATGTACTTGTTGATGATACTGCAACGGCCATTGTTGGTCAATACAGGGTTCAGAAACTGGAAGATGAACACAGTTCCTGTTGGGAGAAGTTTGATGAGGTTGCCAACTCCGCTGAAGGTTTTGTCGTTGAAAGAAGATGGTTGGGTATCCTTGTTTTCGGCCATTCGGTAATGGGTTTTGGTTTTTTCTTGAGTTTGTTTGAAGAAGCAACGAGGGTTTTGGAGAATTTATAGAGATGGATTTGAGGTGTACGTATGAATTATTTTAATTGTGTGTATGGGTTTTGTTCTTGGAAGGGCGGTGGGCTTCCTTCCATGGCTGATCCAAGCTTCTAGACTTTCCTTTTTGTGTATCAAAGATTCGCTTTAAATGGATTGTTTTGACTTTTAATAATAATTATTAACGTGTTTTTTCCATTTTAATTAAATATACAATTTTTTAATCTATAAAATAGAGAAAGATAAGTTTTACATTTCTTCTTAAAGAAAATGGTGTGTGTTAATTACTGATACTTTTAAAATCTGTTAATTTATTTGTTCTAAATTATAATTTTTATTCAAAAATTGAAAATTATTTTTAAAAATTTTCATTTCTGAATTGAATTTTGTATGTGTTTTTAGTTTATGATATTTTAAAACTAAAATTAAAGTAATTTTGGAATTACTTACACATACTTTTATATTTTTATTATGAATAAAACAAACTTTATGCATAAGTAAAATATATTAAAAAAAGAAACACTGTAATTATAAATTAAAAAATAGAATTTCATCAAATCTCTAAATAGCTTAATCCCATCAAAATACAATTTTCATCAAATTTTTACATTAAAAAATAATAAAATAAATATAAATTAATTTGAAAAATTGTACATTCAATTTTTCAAAAAGTTTCAAAATCACTTCTAAATTATGTTAAATCTTTTGAGGATAAACAAAAAAAATTAAATTAAATTAAATTCTCCACTTTGTGTAAAGGTCTGGAACCTTAAAAGAAATGAATTTATAATTTAAATGTGGAAGTGAATAATATATTAGGGTTTATATTTCTTACACAGTAAATTAGAATGTTCAATAGGGTTACAAGAATATTCCTACTGCAGTGGTTCGTAAAAAAAAATTAAATAAATAATTTAAAACGAATAGATAAATGTTTTAGGGTTAACCTTCACTAGCTCTTGAAGGGGTTCGGGAGGTAAACTATTCACAACTTTCTTACTGGTCGAGGTCTGGATCATGTTCCTCTTAATTTAAAATGGTTAATGAAAGGATGAGTTACACTAACTTAATAAAAATATCACACTACTCACTGATACAGAAAACTGAATATTGGTAAAAATAAAAAAAAAACAACTATTGGAACCCTTACTTTAAATTAAATATATTTAATTTAAAAATATTTGTTTGATACTTACCGTTATGATTTTTCCAAAAAACAACATATGAAAATCCATATCTACACCACTTTTCATTTTCACGCACAAGTGAACAAGAGACGATAATTTTCCTTTCTTACTTGTTTACTGGTATCCTTGTAGGTCCATAGGGATGTTCCCCTACTCATGGACCCAATATCCAATTTTAACAATTAATCAGTCGTTCCCATACCCTGTCCGGTAATGAGTGCCAAATATTTCATCGTCTCGATACCCCGTCCGGTATGAGGGTGAATTATATCTCCTAAACTTTTTCGGTAAGGGACTTTTCAACTCTGTTCGACTGAGGTAACATTCACGGTAGGATTTCCTATGTACTGGGTCCGTCCGCCCTTTCCTTGGGTACCCAGTAATTATTTTACATAAAGATTCTCATAAAAAAAATAACCAACAAACGCATACTAATATCTCAAATTATATTTACAGATCAATTAAACGATATTTATGCAGAGATATAGCTATCATAATAAGGGATCGATTAACAAGATAAGCGAATAAACCATATAAATTGATAAGACCATAGAAACTATAAATTAAGAACATGCACAATATGATAACAAGCAAGTAGGACAGTACAGGAAAATAAATAAGAAATCAGGACAATTGTGAACTAACCGATTTCGGCTCCACTAGTGACCTGTAATTATTTTTAGGATTTTTTAAATTTTCACAAAAATATAAAGTTATACATCGTTAAACCTCAATTTACCGTAATGAAGAATAGGATGAGAGATCCTTACCCGGATCGGTGTTTCGAGACACCGCACTGTCTATTACGCCTCTTAATGGGTCTCGAGTTTTCTGATTTTTTTTTGTAAAATCCAAAATATTAATCACGTACCTAAAAATACCCCAAAATCTAAAATCGATATCCAAAAGTCTTTTCAGCAAAATTTGGAGTTCCGACACAATAGTAGTTCGTCTCGACCTGGCTGGTTTTAGTCGGTTTTAGCTAATTTTGGCTGATTTTACACGTATCTCTGCAAAAAAATACGTTATGAGGCCTCGGTTGGCCAAAAAATCACAAAAAACTAAATCTACCGGCTGAGGGGGGGGGGGGGTCTCCAGGTGTGGCGGCTCCACCGGTTCTCCTTCGCGGTTGAGATTTCTTTTTCGGCTAACCTGCACAGAAAAGGACAATGACACAATGGTTGAAAAATCGAATGAAACGGGAAGCGAGAAGGGGCTTATCGGAGGAATTTTTGGGTTTCAGGGGCAGCGCCTCTACCTGACTTTGCCCATGATTTTCGACTCACCCGTCGTCTCTCTTGCTCTTATATCTCTATGGGGAGGCTTGAAATTAAATTCTGAGGGGTAGGAAGAACTTTTATCTTTTTGGCTCTGGTGTGGCAGTAGTCGGCGGTCGACCTTTTCCTCTAACAGCTGATTCTTCTTCTCCGGTGGGGACTAGTGGCTAGGGTTTGGGTTTTCTTGCGACGTGAGGTATTTATACTCATGCTGTACCGATCTGGACCTTCCATTCGCATTGACGTAGAGCGAGGAGGGTCGTCCGATCTTTTCTTGTTTAGACTGATTGCGTAGGCGAATCTGAACCGTTCATCGTGATTGATCTCATTCGTCCGATTGAGCTTAAAAAGAAAATGAATCCGAGTCGTTCACGCACACGGGATCGAACCTGGGCTGTTAGATTCTTGGGCACGCAAATTTTCAGCATGGCCTCCAGCGTGGCACCGACATTAGCGTGTTTTGAAATACGATGTGCTTCGATTCGTCCGGGCTATTGACTAGGCTACCCCACGTGACCAAATTTTTTCTTTTTGTACTTTGACCCATTGTTTCTAATTTTTCTTTCAAAAACACCATTCAAACTCAAATTTTCGCTCATTTTTTTAAAAATTATTTTCAATATCGTCTCTAATTCATTTTTTCCAAAAAATTCAGTTAAATAATAATAAAATAAATTAAATAATTATTTTTATAAAATTATTAGATAATTAATCTAATAGAAAATTTATCCCGGGTTGATTTTCGAGCCCAGGTATTACAACTATTTCCCTCTTAAGAAAATTTAGTCCCTCAAATTAGTCACTTTCTCACTCAATGAACAATTAGGGATACTGGGCCCTGAGGCTTGATTCCAGTTCCCAAGTGGCTCTTCCTGCATATGGTTCTGGCATAGGACATTGATGAAAGAAATTTTTCAGTTGTGAAGTACTCTACTCTTTTAGTCTACAATGCCTACCGACATCTCCTCATAGGATAAATCCTCTTAAAATGAAAGGGGCTCATGGGATAGAATGTGTGAGGGTTTCCAATTGTACTTGTGTAACATGGATACTGGAACACATTATGAATCCTGAATAGCTATGGAGATAGTGTCAGTCTATAGGCAGTCGTACAAGTCTTGTCTAAGATCTCAAATGGATCGATGAATCAAAGATTTAATTTCTCCCTCTTGCCAAACCTACTGATCTCCTTGAAAACGGTGACCTTAAAAAACACTCGATCACATTTTTCAAATTCCAGATCCCTCATCGGGGTGTCTGCATAACTCTTCTGTCTACTCTGAGCTGTTTGCATGCTCTTTCTAATTTTAACTATCTTGGTTGTAGTCTCCTCTCCAAGATCTGGGCAAACAATTTTCTATCACCCACCTCTATCCAACAGATCAGTGACCTGTAGGGGCAGCCATACAACATCTCGTATGGGGGCCATACCGATACTTGGTTGGTAGTTGTTATAGTAGGCAAACTTTATCAATGGTAGGTGATCGTCCTAATGGCCCCTGAAGTCTAGAATACAAGCTCGGAGCATATCTTCTAATGTGCGGATCGTCCTCTTTGATTGTCCATCGGCTTGAAGGTGGAATGCGGTACTAAAGGATAGTTTCGTTCCCATGACTTGCTGAAAACTAAACCAAAATCAAGAGGCTTGGGGTTTTTGTCGAATACCATTGTCACTGGAACTCTATATAACCTGACTATTTTCCGGATATATATTCTTACTAACTTATCCAAAAGGTTGATCATCTTTATAGCCCAGAACTGATAGGACTTGGTGAGTCGGTCAACAATTACCCAGATAGTATCATGTTCTGACTGAGCCTTAGGCAACCTAGTCACGAGGTCTATTGTGATATATTCTCACTTCCACTCCGGGATTGATAATAGCTGAAGTAGTACGCCTGCGCATTGATGCTCTGCCTTAACCTGTTGACATACCAGACACTTAGAGACAAATTCAGATATCTCTCTCTTCATCCCATTCCACCAAAATCGGGGTCGCATACTTTGATACATTTTAGTACTTCTAGGATGTATGACAAATTTTGAGCTGTGAGCCTCTATCATGATGTCCTTCTTTAGTTCACTATCATCTAAAACACACAACTTATCTTAAAACCTGAGCAACCCATCGGTAGAGACTCAAAATTCTAGATTTACTCCCTGTTCTGCATCATTCTTGAGAGTTGTTATGGTGGAATCAATTGATTGAACTTCTTTTATTCTCTAGATCAATTCTAATTGGACAGTCATGTAAGCCAAACATATAACTCTCTTTAAGTCCTGAAGTCGTATATGTTGTGCGGGCACTATCACCCTGCATTAAAAAATCATTAGGTGAGCTAACATACTTGTACTTTTTTTGCTAAGTGCATCGGCTATCATATTGCTCGTGCCCGGATGATATAAAATATTACAATCGTAGTCCTTAAAGAGCTTTATCCAATGCCTCTGATGCATGTTGAGATCTGAGTGAATATGTGTTTCAAGCTCTTATGGTCGATATAAATCTCAAAAGTCTTCTCATATAGTTAGTGACGCCAAATCTTCAAGACGTGGATGATGGCGGCAAATTCTAAGTCGTGGGTGGGGTAATTTTTCTCATGACCCTTCAACTGCCTGACCCCATATATTATGACCTTGCTATGCTGCATCAGAATACAACCCAATCCCAAGTAGGAGGCATCACTATACACTGTATATCCACATGTCCCACTTGTTAAAGCCAACACAGGTGCAGTAGTTAACCTCTTCTTGAGCTTTGTAAAGCTTATTTTGCAATTTTTGTTCCATTCAAACTTAATGTTCTTTTTTGTGAACCAGGTCAAAGGAGTGGTTAGGCTAGAAAATCATTCCACAGACTTGCGATAATAACCTGTCATTTTCATAAAACTACGTATCTCCTTAACCAGTATCAATTTTTACCAACCAAGTACTACCTAAACTTTTTTAGAATTTATTGATACTTCATCCCTTGATATGATGTGCTCTAGAAAGGTGTTTGCTCAAGCCAGAATCCACATTTGCTCAATTTTGCATACAGTTTCTTCTCCTTGAGAACCTTAAAGACCTGAGTCAGGTGGTGAGCGTGTTCCTCTCTGCTCTTTGAATAAACCAGGATATCATCGATAAATACAATGACGAACTGATCCAGAAATTATCTAAAAATCCTATTTATCAAGTCCATAAAATGGCTGGTGTGTTAGTTAGTCCAAATGGTTGACCAAGAACTCATAATGTCCGTACCTGGTTTTGAAAGCTGTTTTGAGAATGTCCTTTACCTTGATCTTTACCTTATGATAACCTGAATATAAGTTTATTTTTGAGAAGACCTAAGCACCTTGTAACTGGTTAAAAAGGTCATCAATTCGGGGATGAGGTACTTGTTCTTGATCGTGACCTTGTTTAATCCCCTGTAGTCAATACATAACCTTAACATGTCATCTTTTTTTCTTACAAATGTGACTCCAGCACCTCAAGGAGACAAACTATGTTAGATGAATCCACTTTCCTGTAATTCATTAATCTATTTTCTTAGTTTTTTCATCTCAACATGACTTATGCTGTAAGGGGGCAACCGAGATAAACTGGGTGTCAAGTTGAAAGTCTATGGTGAACTCAATTTATCTATCCACTGGCAGTCGGGGTAGTTCATCAGAAAACACATCCAGGAAGTCTTGGACTACCGGGATCTCTTGAATATAAAATTTTTTCTTAGGTTTGCCTAATATAGAGAAGACAACAAAGTTAAAGCACTATATAATAAGAAAATTATCATGAGAGAATAACATTTAAAATTTTTTATTAACTTGTAAATGACTCTTCATTAGGGAGGTTGAATATAATTTTTGTGTGAAAATAATCTACGATGGAGTGGTATACCGCTAACTAGTTCATTTTTAGGATTATATCAAAATCCCCTGTGTCAATCTCTATCAGGTCCACGCTCAATTTTTTATCTGTTATGTCTATGATACAAGCTTTTTATATAACATCCCCTAGGAGTGTCCTACTTTCAGGTGTAGACACAAACAAAACAGAATCATATATTTCATGTGATACATTTAAGTTTTGTGTAATAGCATGTGAGACAAATGAATGTGAAGCACTAGTATCAATTAAAACATGTGCAAGATGATTACAGATAGTGTACTTACCCTGAATCACATATGGGTTGGCTTTAGCATCCTGCTGAGTGAGGTTGTAAGCTCTGCCCTAGATAGGAGATCTAACCTGATTCTGATTTTGCAGACACTCTCGCGTAGTGTTGGGCACTCCCACATATATGACATGTATTGTTAAGACGATAACAGAGTTGGCCCCATGATCCTTGCCACAATGTTGGCTAGTCCTACCGTATCCTGTTACCGGAGCCTGAGAAGGAGCCTAAGTCACTAGAGTAGGCCTCTTATTCTACTGAACTAGTGCAATGGGTCCTGGTCTACGATGTGAAATCGGGGGTTTTGAATTTTTCACTACTGGAGGAAAGATGCGAATGTTCCTCTCTATTAGCTGTGCCTTGACTAGAATGAGTGAGTAGGTAAGGAGCTCAAATACATACAGCTGCTATATGATCTCAGGATGGAGGCACCACTCGAACTTTGTTACCTTCTTGCTTTTATCCATCATGTTCTCAAGGGAATACTAGTCCAATTCTAAGAACCTTTGGGTATACTTCGATACAGTTATATCACCCTGGACTATGTATACAAACTCTATTTTCTTTAAATGCTGAAGGTGCTCTAGGAGGTACTCTGCATTAAAGGCCATCAGGAATTATTCTCAAGTGATTGGAACGGGCAGGGTGGCCTACTTGAGCTGCCACCCGCGACTAGCCTCTCTCACAAGCATGTAGGTGGCAAGTAAAACTTTTTGTTCGGGAACCACCCAAGAGTCACGAAGGTTTTCTCTTTCTCAGTTAACCAATACTCAGTTTCTTCAAAAAAGGATGCTCCTATAAAGGTAGATGTGTTTAGTCTTTTGTACATTTCAATGTAGTTTGGGTTTATCATTGGTGGAATTGGGTCCCGTAGAAGAGGAACTGGATTATGTTGTAGAGGGACTGAGTGGCCATGTAGTGGTGCTAGATAATACGGTGGAGGCACCAAATTATACTGTGGCAGTGCCAGATGATACGGTGGAGGAGCAGGGTTATACCGGGGTGGCTTCAGATCTTCCCGCTGCAAGAGTGGCTCAAACTATGGTAATGGGAGAGAGTCAGACAGCTCCCTCCTTTTTTCCCGGGCCTGTTGGTTAGAGATAAATCTCTTCAGCATATCAAAAAGTTGGTCAACATCATCTCAAAACGAACCATCCCGAGCTGCTCAGTTTAATGGGGGTCTTCATATCCTCATATTCTTGTACCTGCATTTCACAAAGAAAGGTTGAGTGATAGTTTGTATTTGGTATTTTTAAAATCTTTGTGTAAGGAATAGTTCTGAAGAACGCGCCTCTGATCCAACTATAAAGACTCAGAACCTTAGAAGAAATGAATTTATAATTTGAATGCGCAAGCGAATAATATGTTAGGGTTTACATTCCTTACATAGTAAATTAGAATGTCTAATAGGGTTACAAGAATGTTCTTATTATAGTGGCTCGTAAAAAAAAAGCAAATAAATGATTTAAAACGAATAGATAAATGTTCTAGGGTTAACTTCTACTAGCTCTTGAAGGGGTTCAGAAGGTAAACTACTCACAATCTTCTTATTTGTCGGGGTCTAGATCCCGGTCCTTTTGATCTAAAATGGTTGATGAAAGGATGAGCTACACTAATCTAATAAGAATATTACACTACACACTGATACGAAAAAGTAAAGATTGGTAAAATTCAGAAAAATAACTAATGGAGTCTTTACTTTAATTAAATACATTTAACTTAAAAATGCTTGTTTGATACTTACTGTTACGAGTTTTCTAAAAAAACGACATATAAAGACCCATATTCATACAACTTTCAATTTTCACGTATAAGTGAATAAGAGACGATAATTTTCCTTTATTTTTTACTTACTGGTACCCCTAAGGGTCCATAGAGATGTCTCCCTACTCGTGAATCTAATATCTAATTTTAACAATTAACCAACCGTCCCCATACCCCATCTGGTAATAGGCATCAAACATTCCATCGCATCGATACTCCATAGTATGAGACTGAACCACATCTCCTAAATCTTTCTGGTAAGGGACTGCTTAGCCCTGTTCGACTGAGGTAACGTTCACGGTAGGGTGTCCTATGTACTAGGCCTGTTCGCCATTTTTTTAGGTACCTAGTAAGTCTTTCACATAAAAATTATCGTCAACAAAACAATCAACAAATGCATATCAATATCTCAAATTATATTTACAGATCAATTAGATGATATTTATACAGACAATATAACTTATCATAACAAGGGGTCGAGCAAGCAGATAACCGAATAAACTAGATAAATCGATAAGACCATAGAAACTATAAATTAAAAACATGCACAATATGATAACAAGCAAGTAGGGCGGTACATAAAAATAAACAAGAAATCAGGACAATTGTGAACTAACCGGTTTCGATTTCACTAATGACCTGTAACTATTTTTAAAATTTTTTAAATTTTCAAAAAAATACAAAACTATACATCGTTAAGCCTCAAATTACTGTAATGGAGAATAGATTGAGGGATCCTTACCCGAATCGGTGTTTCGAGATGTCTCGTTGTCTACTATGTCTCTTAACGGGTCCCAAGTTTCTTGAATTTTTTTTATAGAATTTAAAACACTCGTGACGTATCTAAAAATACTCCAAAAATCTAAAATTGGTGTCCAAAATCTTTGCCACCAATTTGGGAGTTCCGACATGACGGCGCCGGCTCGGCCCACGATGGAGGTTCACCTCGACCTGGCTGATTTTGGCTAGTTTTGGCCAGTTTTACACGTATCTCTGCGAAAAAACACATTAGGAGACCTCAGTTGGCCGAAAAATTACAAAAACTAAACCTATCGGGGGGGGGGGGGGGTTCTTTGGGTATGGCGGCTCCGATGGTTCTCCTTTGTAGTTGGGGTTCCTTATTCACCTAATTTGCATAGAAAAGGACGGTGAACATAATGATCAAAAAATTGCGTGAAATAGGAAGCTGGAAGGGGCTCATCGGATATATTTTTGGGTTTTGGCAGCGGCGGCTCCACCGGGGTTAGCCCGCTGTTTTCAGCTCTCACACTGTTTCTCTTACTCCAATATAGCTACAGGGAGCCTTGAAATTGAATTTCGAGTGGGTAGGGGAAAATTTTACTTTTTTTTAAAGTCAGTGGTGGATCTGGTGCGGCGGGGATTGGCGGTCCGCCTTCTTCTTCGGTGCCTAGTTCTTCTTCTCCAGTGGAGGCTGGCGGCTAGGGTTTGGGTTCCCCTTTGACGCGAGGTATTTATATTCATCTCGCGTCGATTTGAACTATCCATTTGTGTCAACATGGAGCGAGGAGGGTCATATGATCTTTGCTTGTTTAGACTAATTATATGGGTGAATTTAGATCATTAATTCCGATTGATCTCGTCCGTTCGATCGTGTCTAAGGAAGGAACGAATTTGAGTCATTCACACGTGCAAGATCGAACCTGGGCCATCGAATCGTTGGCACACAAATCGCCCGCGTGGCGCCGACATCAGTATTTTTTGACATGTGGCATACTCTGATTCATCAGGGCTGCTGATTGAGCCGTCTCACGTGGCTAAATTTTTTTTTTTGCACTTTGATCTCTTATTTTTAATTTTTCTTTCAAAAACGTCTTCCGAACTTAAATTTTTACTTTTTTAAAAAAATTATTTTTAATATAGTCCTTAATTCATTTTTTCTCAACAGTTCAATTAAATAATAATAAATTAAATTAAACAATTATTTTTATAAAATTATTAAATAATTAATCTAATAAAAAATTATCCTGAACTGATTTTCGGGCTGGATATAACACTTTGGGCTGAAAAGTAATTATTGCTTCTAAAATTCTCAATTAATTAAAAGTCTTTATAATCAAGACTATTAAATTTCTGTGGAAATAATTTTTAATTATATGGTAACAAGTATTATGACTATGGGACAAAATGTTATGTTTGACGAATATTAAGTGTAAATATTATATATAAAAAATTGTATATTCAATTTTTCAAAAGCTTCAAAATCACTTCTAAATTATGTTTAATCTTTTGCGGGTAAGCAAAGAAATTGAATTAAATTCCTCACTTTGGGCAGAGAAGTAATCATTGTTTCTCAATTAATTGAAAGTATTTACAGTCAAGACTATTAAATTTCTGTGGAAATAATTTTTAACTATACGGTAACAAGTATTATTAATTGTGAGGATCATTATTGCTCTCTTTGATGAAGATTAAAATGACACTTTACCATAAAATTTAAAAGTCTAAATGTCTCTGTGTTAACCGTAATGTGACATCCCACAATTTAAGTGGAATCACAGGTGTAACACACAACATTATTTTTATTTTTATAAATATAATTATTTATTTATTTATTTATTTTAATTTAATGAAAAAAGAAGTAAAAAAATTGTTAAGGATTAAACTGAAAATAATTTTGGAAAAAAAGGGTAAAAATTTGAGTTTTGGGAATATTTTTGAAAGAAAAATCAGAAACCGGATGGTTAAAATATAATTTAAAAAAATTATGCCACGTCAGACTCCCGGTCAGTAGCCCCAACCAACCAGGACGCGCTAAGTGGCAGAGGTGCTGACGCAGGAGGCCACGCGGGGGAGAGCCACGTGGTCGATCCGCGTGCACAAGATTGAACGGCTAAGGTCCGTTCCCGCGAGCACGGACGACCCAGATTGAATCGCGCACGTACGGTCCAGATTGAATCGCGCACGGACGGCCCAGATTGAATCGCGCACGGAGGGTCCAGATTGAATCGCGATGAACGGTCCAGATTCAGTCTCTATTTAATCGCGATCGGACGATTTAGATCAAAAGCGATAGACGGTCATATCAAAAGCGGATGGGCATAAGTAACTCCATCCGCACCCAAACCCTAACCTTAGCCACTAGAACCCCTCGCTGGAGAAGACAACCTAGCCGCCGGGAAGCCGGCCGCTGGGGAGCCGACCGCCGTCACCCGCTGCCGTACCGGAACCTTTTTCGACCGCCAAAAAAGGTAAAAATTTCTCCTTTTGTACAAAATTCAATTTTAAACCCACTCATGGCCAAATCGGAGTGAAAAAACTGGCCAATTAACCGGAAAGCACTGTCGAAGCCCGGCAGCGCCGCCGCGAAAAATTTCACAAACCGCCTCTGATGAGGTCCTTCCCGATTCTCGTTTCATGTAATTTTTCCACCATTGTGATCATTGTTTTTCTCTCTACAGGTTGACCGAAGTGAAACACCCAACCGCAATATGAGTCGGAAGAGCTGCCGCACCGGAGAGCCCCGCCGTTGGTGAGTTTCAGTTTTTTGTGTTTTTTCAGCTCGCTGAGACCCTTTAGCTCCGTCGCCGGAGCACGGCGGAGCCACCGTACCGGATTTCTAAAATTAGCTGAGTAGGCTCTGGGACTAATTTTTAGATTTATTTGGGACATTTGTAGGTACTGTAAGCGCGTTTTAGTTCCAAAAAAAAAATTCAGGAAATCCAAGGACCGTCCGTAGATGCAGTAAACCATTTAGCTTTTCGGTGTCAAATCAAGTAAGGACCCCTCACCCTATTTCCTATCATAGAATTAAAGTTTGAATAAATAAAAATATCGTATTTTGTACAAATTAAATAGATGTGCATAATTAATCACGGATTACTAATGGAGCCCGAACCGAACATTGTTCTCTATTGATATCTGTTGATTTATTTTGCAGTCTAAAAATATGATGGTTTCTGGTTTATATATTTTATGGTTTAAATGCGTGTAGTATTGCCTTACCTGATCACCGTTCGATTTTAAGATTTAAGATATAATTGCATTACTAGATGCATGTTCATTCATTTATGTGATTATGTTTGATTTAGTAACGAAGACTAAGGGAAAATAGGAAAGAGGTGTGATCTAATAAGCAGATAAGATGATAGTCTCACTAGATATTTTGGGAGATAGTGGACAGATCGGGTTCATAGGAAACCCTACCGTGAACGTTGTCTCATACCGGACGGGGTATGAAGACTTGGTCATTTGGCACTCATACTAGACGAGGTATGGGGACGACTGCTTCACCCTCATTCCGAACGGGGTATTGAGGTTTAATGTCTTGGCACTTATACCAGACGGGGTATGGGGACGGCTCTGTAATTAAGATTGTTAAGGAAAAGGATTCACGTGTAGCAGGGACACCCCTATGGATCCCTATGGATACTAGTAGGCTGGTGAAACGAGAAACGGTTATGATTTAGTTTATTGTTAATGAATGTGAATTTATGATATGTTCTATGTTGCTGATCGTGCATGAAGTTATGATCTGTATGATACTATTGCTTCTATAATTTGTTTTCATAAATTCCCCAATGGTAAGTAAAGGGTAAATGGTTTTATTTTTAATAAATGTATTGGTTTAAATTTAGTGCTCCATTAGTTGTTTTGATTTTCTACCAACCTTTACTTCTGTGCCGGTGATATAGTGTGATGTCCTTATTGGACTAGTGTACCTCATCCTTTATTTAACCATTTCATATCAAGAGGATCTAGTTCCCGAGCTCGATCCCCAAAAAGATTGCGAGTAGATGTTAGATACTTTATATTTTTCTTTACTTTTCTTATTTCTCGTGTTTCTTTCAGAGTATTCATTCTGTGATGTTTGTTTAGTATTTTAAGTTATTGTGTAAGGGATGTAAACTTTAACCTTCTATTTCGCTTCCACACTTAAATTATTATATATTTCCTTTTAGATTTCCGGGATCGTTATAATGGGAGTTTAGTTTTCTTAATCATATGATGCTGCAAAATCACCTTAATATGAACTGTAGAAATTAAATGCCTATTCCATCATTCATCCTCAAATATTAACAAACACGTGAGAATCAAAATAGTTCGTATGAAACACTTTAATACTCAAAAATTAGATAACGTCTCAGCGTTTGAAAATTTAATTCAACACTACTCAACGATAGTATAAGTTTCACTATAATACCCGAACCCGAAAATTGGTCTGGGATAATCCTTTTTATTTATAAAAATTAATTTTATTTTATTTCAATTTAATTTTAGTGAATTTTTAAGAAAAAATAGATTATGGACAAAATTAAAAATGATTTTTTAAAAAAAATGGGTGAAATTTTGAATTCGAATGGTGTTTTTGAAAGAAAAATTGAAAATAGGGAGTTAAATCATAAAAAAAAGTTTGACCACGTGAGACGACCCAATCAACAACCTGAGCTAACCAGAGTACACCGCGTGGCAGGCAAGCTGACATCGGCAACACGCAAGAAGCCACGCGAGTGATCCGTGTGCCTGACAATTCGACGGTCCTGACCTCATTCCACATGTGTGAATGACCAAGATACATTCTCTCTTTAGACGCGATTGGACGAACGAGATGAATCACGATGGACGGTTCAGATTCCTCCACGCCATCAGCCTAAACAAAAAATTATCGAATGGTTCTCCTCGATTCATGTCAACACAAACAGACGGTCTCGATCGAAGAGGAGAGGAGTATTTAAACTCCTATTCGCAGGAGAACCTAAACTATAAATTTCTCAAATCACCTGAATCGTTCAAATCATTAACCTTACCCTTCACCGTGTGATCTGGCACACGATGCATGCGTGGCAAGATCATATCCATCCAACATATTTCTGACGTATTATGCCGCTTGTCTCCCTTTGATTGGTTCCTCACGATACCTCAGCAGCTGATGTGTCAAGTATTTATCAAAATTTACAGTTTCGCCCCAATCTTGAAGATCTTATTCATTTAGGATCCTTTTAAATTACAGGTTTCCCCCTTTTCTAAATCCTCGTTTAACTCGATCCTTATGATCCTTTCTTTAGTTTTATTACTATTTTTTTCATCATTACTATTATTATTATTATTTATTTAATAAAAAGATTAGATTCTTGAATTATCGTTCTGAGGTCGTTACATGTACTGTGAATCATGATCGTGAAAAATGTACCGTACTATATCGTAATTTATGAAAAACTATTATAGTTATAAGTGTGATTGTGAAATGTTTGTACTGTAATTGTGATAAATTAATTGTATCATATCGTATCGTATTATACCATAAAAAAAGTTGATCATGTAGCACCCGGAAAGGAGGAGGAAAAAAAAAAAAAAAAAAAAAGGGGGGGGGGGGGGGGGGGGCCACGGCAGCAGCCACGTCAGCAGGCCCAGTCAGCAGTCCCGGCCAACCGGGGCCTGCCACGTGGCAAGATCGCGTCACTCCGAAAGGAGCCACGTTGGCGATCCGCGTGGGTGCGATCCGACGGCCCAGATCAATCGCGCGATTGGACGGCCCAGATTCAAACGCACGGACGGCCCAGATTCAATCAAAAACGAACGGCCCAGATTAAAACGAAATGAACGGCTGTGATCAAAAGGCAAGGGGTTATAAATAGAACCCCCACACCAGACCACAAACCCTAGCCGCCAGCCGCTCGCCGGAGAAGACGAACCAGAGGCCGACCGCCGCCACCCGCCGCCACTCGCCGCCGCACCGGGGAAATTTCCGACTGCCGATCGAGGTAAATTTCATACCCCCGACTCGTTTTTCCCCGCTGATTCCTCCTATGGCCAAATCGAGGCCGAAATCCTGGCCAAACGGCCGGAATACGCGGCCGAAGCCCAGCGGCGCCGCCGCGCCCCCTCTCGGTTTTTGCCTCCGACGAGGCCCTTCCCGGCCTCCGTTCGATGCAATTTTTATATCACCGTGATCACCATTCTTTTCTCTACAGGTTGACTGGAGCCGAATCACCAAAACACGAACCTCGCCGGAGAGCCGCTGCACCCGAGAGCGCCGCCGCCGGTAAGCTCCGTTTTTCCGTAATTTTTTGGCCCCCCGAGGGCCCTAGGGTTGTTTTCTGACAAGGACCAATGCGAGCGTGGCCGAATTCGACCGAAAACGGCCAAAAACAGCCAACCCGAGGCGACTTGCCGCCGCCAGCGGCGGCGCCGTCGCCGGAGCACGGCAGAGCCGCCGTGCCGGAGTTGCGATTTGGTCCGAAAGGGGCCCTGGGCCTAATTTGGATTTTTTTTGGAACACGTGCAGGTACTGTTAGTGTGTTTCAGTTCCCCGGGAAAAATTCAGGGAAAATTAGGGACGGCATGCAGGCGCACTGTGAATCGTATTCGGATCTCGAAAATAAGTAAGGACCCCTCACCCTATTTCCTATCACGGTATTAAAGTTCAAAATGATAAAACGGTATTTCTTGAATTAACGCATGTGTGAAATTGCTTAAGGTTGCTAATGGAGCCCGAGTCTAGTGTGATTGATGATTTACTGTTATTTGGCCTGTTTTACACTGTTTTACAGCTTTAAATGCATTATGGGGTTTGATGTGTTCATTTTATAGTTTCGAATGCATATATTACTGTTTTATTAATTATGGGTTGAATGACTGAAGAACTGATACTGTATGTTGTCTGTTCGGCATGAATTACGATTTGCTTGTTTAAATGTGAATTGATGATGCTTATTGAGGAAAAGGGAAATGAAACATTGTGTAGACTGATAATTGTATGATGGGGTCAGCCTGACTAGATATCCTGGGAGATGGTGGACGGACCGGGTCCGTAGGGAACCCTACCGGGATTGTGGTCTCACATGCCGGACGGGGTATGGAGATCTTATGGTTTTGGCGCCCATACCGGACGGGGTATGGGGACGGCCCGTTTCACCCTCATACCGGACGGGGTATTGAGGTTCATGGTTTTGGCGCCCATACCGGACGGGGTATGGGGACGGCCCGTTTCACCCTCATACCGGACGGGGTATTGAGGTTCATGGTTTTGGCGCCCATACCGGACGGGGTATGGGGACGGCCCTGGAAACTGATTATGAATGTTAAAGGTTAACGGGTAGCGGAACCCCTATGGACCCCCACGGATACTAGTAGGCTGGTAAATGAGAAAAAGATATGTTGTACAATGATTGAATTACAAGAGGCGTGATAAGTGTTATGTTTTACAGCTTAGATTATTCAATGATTATGATAATGTTATTGTTTTTCCCATATTGTTTTCATAAATTCCACCAAGGTAAGTGGATGGTAAAAGTTTTATTATTGATAAAAGGTTTTGTTGTAAATTATGCTCCATTGGTCTTTTTGTGTTTTTCTACCCACCTTTATCTCCGTGACGGTGAGATATCGTGATGTTCTTACTGGGCTAGTGTAGCTCACTCCTTAATTAACCATTTCAGATCAGGAAGACATGGTTCCCGAGCTCGTTCCGCAGGAGGACGACGAAGGGGATGCCTAGAGACTCTGTAGTCATACGCATAGTTTATTTTCGAGTTTTCTTTCTTAGTTAGTTTAACCTTTTATATTTTAAGTACGTTTTTGGTTTTTCGTGTAAGGGATGTTAACTGAAATTTTGATCTCGCTTCCGCATTCGATATATTTAAATACTCATTTCTTTTAATATTTTCGGGGCCGTTACAGATCATGTCAAAATTGTGATTATAATGGTTAATTGTATTGTATCGTGTTGTACCATATTGTAAATAAGTAAAGATGATTGCTTAGAAAATTGTTAGCATTATCTCTCGTTGTATTATTTGCTATATTATTATCGTATGTAGTGAGAAGGAGAGCTAGTTAACAAACTAGAGGTTTATAATCTATCGTTTATGAAGGTTGACAAGACTAAATGGTTAAGGGATAAACAGTAGATAGTTATTCTAAGTAAGCGGGACGATATTAATTCCTACTTAAATAACTTTTTAGAGATATGAACACTCGTTTGATATTAAAAATGGATGTAAAGAAGCTCATATTACTAAGCTAACTCTGTAGATTTAGGTCCTAATTATTTTTATTGAGCACGTGTAACTCATGCAAATTTATTTTTCAAAATAGGAGAACCAAGAGCCAAAATAAAAATACCTGGAACAGTGAAAAATCAAAAACAAATATAGGACATTTAGAGACTTTTATACTAGAATATTCAACATTTAGAACTTTGATGTTTTATCTGATTGTTTAAATGATAGTAATGTTTCCCCTCAGCTTGTCAATGATTTGAATATTCTATTGCCAACAAGAAATGTTGGAATTTAAATAGAAGGAAATCATGTTACATTGACCCATTTAAGTTGAAATTTATTATGGCCTATGTAGATGAACATTCGTGACTTCCCTTACGAGTCAGGGTCGTTATAGTGAACATGTTACTTCTTTGAATGAAATAAATATTTTGAAGTAACCAATTTTTCTCAATTTGAATAGTTACAATATGTTAAAGCTTGATTTAATAATTTTCCTATAAAAATAATATTTTTTTACGACAAAAGTATTAAGTAAAAATCTAAAAACATACACACATGTAATGTTAAATGTATAAAAAAATTAGAGTAAAAATTAGTATGGAAATATAGGCAGATACGCAATTTGTGATTTGTATAGAATTGAGACTCAATCTAATTTGTTAATTTTATCTCCACCAATACACTAATGATTTAATAAATTGATTCTACTAAATTAATTATTATAAATCTGACTATTCTCAATCATAATATACTTATAAAATAATAAATTTTACGTTTTTAATAAAATTTAAATTCGTTATCTTTCATTAAATATTATTTAAAAAACTTAGTTTACTAATGGTGAGTAAAAATTTTTATTATGTTTGAATTAAAATAAGAATAAACTTTTAAAATAATTTTCATACCAAAAAAAAAAAAATGGATTGCTTATAAAAATAGGCTTACAAAATCTTTTTCAGGCAGCACATGATTTTCGATTTGTGGACACGTCCACATGAGACGAACCAACCATCTGGACAAATAATTTCACGTCACCATCAATTTAAAGGTTCTTCTATTTTATTTTATTTTTGTTTTTTTAAATTATTGTTATTTTATTCAAAATAAAATTAAAATAATAATTTTTTTAAAATAAAAAATAAAAAATAAAAAAAAGAAAAAGAAAAAACACACCTACACTAAGAGCTATATAACAGGTGACTTTATTTATCCACTTTACAACTAAAAAGATACAGTTTAGGATTTAACCATACGCTACATAGCACGGGGAGGGGAAAACTACAACAAAAGTATTAGAAAATCTGCTCAAATTTTCCCCCTAATTTTATCTTAATTTACAACAAAACCCAACCATCCAATGTTTTTCCATTTTTCTCGTGAGCAGTAGATTTCACGCCAGAATATTTGTTACCAAATATTATTTATTTCGTCCCTTAAGTTTCTCTGATTTTCAGATCAACCTCCCGCTTGTAAAAAAAAATTACAGGAGGTTCCGACCGAAGAAAATCGATAGAGATGTAAGTAAGATAGACGAAATGAAGATAATAACAGTAATTTTAGAAATAAGATGAGAGAAACTGAAAACCGGATCCAGATCTTTTTCATCCGATCCATTTTCATGGAGATCTCAAAAATCGAGACGAAGCAATCGCCTCAAGTCCCGAGTCGCCGAGTCATCGACAAAGACCTCCTTCTTCCTCGAGAATGATGGCAAAGGGAGAGAGCTTGGCACCGGGGAAACAGAAAACGCAGATCCGGCATAAACGTCGGAGTATCCGGCTACGGGATGCTGCTTCAGATCCACGATCCTTATCTGCTTCGGTACCATCTCAGGATCCGGACCAAGCCGCTCAGTTCCTGTCACAGTCAAGCCAGCATCGATATCTTTCCTCGACGAGGAGACGCTGTTCTTGATCATCGAATCAAGCGACTCTCCTCTCCTCAGAATCGTTACCTTCTCCATCACCAGGTTGTTCCTCCCCGCTCTCAAGTCATTGCAGCTCGATTTCCTCGAGATCGACGTCTCTGACTGTGCAGGAGGAGATCCGACCCGCTTCCTCTGATCCGGCCGAACAGCCGGTTTCCGGTTAGGTCTAGAGTTATAATAATTGGAATAATTGGTATAGTTCGAGTTAAAGTTCCCATAGTTACTCCTCCGGCGGTAAAGCGCCGCCGGAGAAACTCTCATGCGTTCGAGTAAACAATCCTGAGGGCGTAATATCTCAGTCCCCATAATTTCCGACAGAGAGAAAAACGAAACTCCTGAAAATTCTAAAAAACAAACAGAGAAAAGAAAGGCAAATCTCCTTTCAGTTGTTCTCCCCGGTCAAGGAATATATATTAGTGGAAATCCAGGCTGCTGCTGCTTCTTCTTCTTCTTCTTCCTAACATGGGGAAAGAAAGGAGGAAGAAGGAAAGGAAAAGGAGAGATAATATAAAATAATCTCTGTGCTTTTTGTTGCTTACATTTTCTTTTTCTTCTTCTTCTTCTTCTTTCTCACTCTTATTGTTATTTAGGGGGGTTTCTCTTTCTCTTTCTTCTTCTGTGTGAAAAAAGAGACGGAGAAGAAGGGGGATATATAGGAGAGGAGGAAAATGGTTGAGAGCGATTTTCCCACCTACGTATTGACGCGTGAGAGATGGGCATTGGGTTAAAGAGGGGACAAGTGGCTGACCTCAAATTTGTAGGAACCTGCCATACAAATTGACCGTTATAACGCCAACTCTTAACTTTCCGTTGTTTTCTTCGCTTCGTCGCTGTCTACCGGTTTTTAAAGGATAACGCCGTTAGGATTGGGGGATTGGTTTGGTAATTTGGTTGCTCCGTGATTATCATTCTCGGTTTATCTGGGTCTTCAACCGGCTTAAATCTGGTTATCAACAGTTTTTGAGGCCTAATTTTTACTTAATGATTATTTAAGTTAGGATTTTTAAATTAGAACTAAAAAAAAAAACTAAAATTTATAAAAATGGTATCCTAAAAATAATGTTTTTACATAAAAATTAGATAATTTGAATTCCAAAAAATGAAACTAAAAGATGCAAATGGTGTATATTATATAGTTTTTAAACTTTATTTTTATGTATAAAATTAAAAAAAAAAAAGGGTATTAAGAATATAATAGAAGTACAACCACAGCTCATGCCTCAAAATAGTCAAAGAAATTTTGGAGACTTCTTTTACTTCCTTCATATTTTGACCCACCTAACTTCAATAATCAATAATTTTCTATTAAAATATAAATGAAAGTTGCTTTCACCTAATAAAGAAAGTGGAAATAAAGGGAGAGAAAATTACATAACTCTCCTTCCAATTTAGATCACCTAACAACGACAAAGTAGCTAAAAGTTACATTTACAAGATTTTAAAAGAAGTTTGTCTTTTAAACAAGTTATTGTTTTAATTATTTACAATTTTGTATTCGGGTTTGGTTTAAATTTTAATTTTAAAAACAAAAATTTAGAATATAATATAAATATATCAAGATTTAAATTAAAAATAGTATTTAAACTATTAATCATATATATATATATATACAACTAAATCTTGAAAACTCTAAACCATAGAATTGTAATTTTTTATATTTTAAATAAATTTTTATGAAAATTCTTAATTTGCACCAAGCCTCAAAATTCCTCCTAATTGCATTCCTCTTACTCTAAGTATTTTTATTATTTAAACATCAAAATAATCATGACCCACCTTGCCATCCATCCTTGAGCCCTTTACCCTATCTTACTTTACTTTTTTTTTTTTGGGTTGTTTGGCCGGTTGATTGTATTTTAAAATTATTATTAACAAATCCAATATAATTAATATTTTATTTAGAGTATGAAATCATTAAGAAGACTAAATATTTACTCTGTAACAATCCCGGAAATTTAAAAAAAAATAGATAATAACTTAAGTGCGGAAGCGAAAAAAAAAATGTTAAGATTTATATTTTTTACACAATAATTTAAAAGTACTAAACGACATTACGAAATTTACCATTTTAAAAGAAACACAATAAATAAGAAAATAAACGAAAAAGAAAAAATATCTAATATTACTCGCAATTTTCTTGCAGATCGAGCTCTGAAACCTGGTCCTCTTGATATGAAATGATTAAATAAGAAATGAGCTACACTAACCCAATAAGAATATCACACTATATCACCAACACAGAAATAAAGGTGGATATAAAAATAAAAATAACTAATAGAGCACTAAATTTAGCAAATCCATTTATCAATCATAAAATTATTTACCGTTCACTTACTACAGTGGAATTTATGAAAACAACCTATGCAGACAATAATATCATACGGATCATAATTTCATATAAGATCAGTAACATAACACATATCATAAATCTATACACATCATCAAATAACCAAACAATAACTGTCACCTTTTCACTAGTCTACTAGTATCCATGGGGGTTCATAAGGATGTCTCTGCTATACGTGACCCATTTTCTTTAACAATCTCAATTACGGGTTGTCCCCATGCCCCGTCCGGTATGAGCACCAAATTATTAAACCTCAATATTCCGTCCGGTATGAGAGTGAAGTAGGTCGTCTGGTAAATTACCAAGTCTCCATCTCTGTCTGGTATGAGACAACGTTCACAGTAGAGTTCTCTATGTACCGGGTCCGTCTACCATCTCCCAAGATATCTAGTAAGACTGTCGTTCTATCTGTTTATTTAATCACACAACTTTTTTATTTTTCTTTTGTCTTCATTTTCTAAATCAACCATAATCACATAAGCAAACAAACATGCATCAGAGAATGCAATCATATCTCAACTTTTTAATCAAACAATAGTCACGTAAGGCAACAATTCATGCATTCAAACCATAAAATTGATAAACCAGATATCATCATGCTTTTTAGACTGTAAAATAAATCAATAGAAATTAACAGAGAATAATTTTCGGTTCGGGCTCCATTAGCAATCTATAATTAATTATGTACATTTATTTAATTTACACAAATACCATATTATTATTTGTTTAGATTTTAATTATATAATAGAGAATAGGGTGAGGGATCCTTACTCGATTTGACGCCCGAAAAGCTCAAATATTTACTGTACTTACGGACGGTCCTTGGGTTCCCTAAATTTTTTTTCGGGATTCAAAATGTGTTAATAGTACTTACAAATGTTTCAAACAAACCCAAAATCAGTCTTAGGGCCCACTCGGCCAATTTCAAAATTCTAGCACGCCACTGCGACGGTCCGCCTTAGGTCAGCTGTTTTCAACCGATTTTGCATCGATCCCTGTGAGAAAACACGTTAAAGGGTCTTGGTTGGTTGAAAAAGTATAAAAAATCGAAACTCACCAGCGGTGGGGCTCTCTGGTGCGGCGGCTCCTCCAACTCACGTTGCAGTTGGGTATTTTGTTCTGATCAACCTGTAGAGAAGAACATGATGATCATAATGGTGAAAAAATTACATAGAATGGGAATCGGGAAGGGCCTCATCGGAGGCATTTTGTAAAATTTCCCGCGGCAGCGCTTTCGGGCTTCGCCAGTGTTTTTTGGCCAATTGGCCAGTTTTTTTACTCCAATTTGGCCATGTGTGAGCTTAAAATTGAATTTCGTGCAAAAAGAAAAGTTTTTACCTTTTTTTGCGGTCGGAAAGGGTTCCAGTGCGGCGGCGGGTAGCGGCGGTCTGCTCTCTGACGGCTGGGTTGTCTTCTTCGGCGAGGGGGTCTGGAGCTAGGGTTAGGGTTTGGTGCGGATGAAAGTTATTTATATCCGTCCGCTTTTGATCCAGGTCGTCCATCGCGTTTGATCTAGATCGTCTGATTGCGATTAAATAAGGAGCGAATTTGGACCGTTCATCGCGATCCAATCTGAGCCATCCATTGTGATCCACTATAGGTCGTTCGATCGCATTTGAATCTGGCAGTTCGATCGCATTTGGGAGGGAGCGCATCTAGGTCGTCCGTGTGCGCGGGAACGGACCTAGATCGTTCGATTGCGGGCACGCAAATTGCCCGCGTGGCACCGCGTCAGGGTCCGTTGTCACGTGACGCGTTTTGGTTCGTGGGGGCTGCTAACCGGATGTCCTATGTGGCAGAACTTCTCTAAATTGCACTTTGATTCTTAGTTTTTGATTTTTTTTTAAAAAAATACTCATAGAACCCAAATTTTTACACTTTTTCCTAAAATTATTTCTAATTTCATTCTCATACAATTTTTACTTCATTTTTATCCCAAATAAAATAAAATAAAATACAACAAAATAAAATAAATTAATAAAAAAGTATATTTATTAATTATTTAATTATACCAAATTTTTATTTATTTTATTTTATTATTTTCTTTTTTTTTTTGTGGGTGTTACACACTCAAAATAAAAAGTAAATGAAACTCTCTCTCTCTCTCTCTCTCTCTCTCTATATATATATATATATGAGAATAATATATTTTTATGTGGTGTACTTATTGTGGGAGATGAAGACATTTGGTGTTTATTATTTTACGAAGGATGTATCCTAACATCTAAGTCATGCTACTCAAAATGAGACATGCACTTAAAATGATATAGTTTTTTTCAAGATCATAATGTACATATATATATATATATATATACACACATACACATATAATATATTTTTTCCTTAAGATATTCAAATCCCACAAAAGTAAAGGAAGATCAGAAGAACAACAATGAAATCTCTTTTTTTAGCTTTGTTTGATTCCAATTCCATTTTATTAAATTAAGTGCTTGCCAACAGACGAAGGAGGACCGACCCATCTTCCACCATTCCTCACGACATAAGAACAACTATATATTATTACACATTAAATAATTACACATGTTAAATAATATTTTTTTAATTTTTTTTTACATGAATAATATGGTTGTTTAATAATTAACACTCACACATTTTATTTAAAATTTATTATAAATGTAAAGTATTTACTAATTGATAATATTTAATTTAATAAAATATAAAATTTAATTTATCAATATATTGATTAAAGTTACGATAATTAAATTAAATAAATTTTACTGAGTTTATAACATTTTTGAATAAAAAAAATAACACAATCAATGGAAAACAAAAATAAGTCTTTTGTTCATTAAAGAAACACTTTTTTTGTTTCTGTACAAAACAAAATTTGCTTTGTAATTCTTAATTGATTCCAAAGTTTAAAGTTATTAGTTTTTTGGATTCACCATATTTACGATAGATTGTTATTTTATTCCTTCAGTTATAAGTTACATGTATAGTATATTTATATTTCATTAGTTAGTAACTTATAAATTTATTGTATTTTATATAATAGAATGAAATTATTAGAAATAATAAAATTTTGTTACGTATATAATTATATTTAAAAATATATTTTGAATTTCAAGTAATATAAATTTAATAAAAAATACTTTATTACGTATATTTACGTGTCATATAAAACTAATTATTCACACATTATTCAAAAATCATAAAAAAAAATGTGTTTTAAGATAATTTTTCAACTTAAAAAAAAAAATTAATTAGAACATGAATCATAATTCAGAAACTGAAATAACATAATTTAACTCTTAATTTTTTCTAATTAAGACTCAATAATTTTTGAAATTTTCAAATAATAAAAAATTATTAAATTTTTCAGAAAAAATAAATTAACAGAACGTATGAATATAATAAGTACACTTAGAAAGTTTATTTTATAAATTTTTTAATAAAATTTTAAAATGAAACAATTAAAATTATAAACTTTTAATTTACAAGAGTACATATAAATTTACTCTAAATACTTTGTATAGAATAAGAAATGTTGCTTCCAAGGATGGCAAGGTAAAGTGAACCAGAGATTGGTGCTCATGTGCGATGTACCCATTAAATTTTTTTTTTTAATATTAAAATATTTATTATATAAAAAATATGAACAAAAGGGGCAGGGCAATATTGGGTTTTCATAATGTGGGGTGCTCTACAAATAAAAAAGATGGGTGGGCGCCAGTGAATTCCCCAATAATTATCCACTAAAAAAGGTGAAAAATAAAGAAGAAAAAAGAGGGAACAAATCAAGGAAGCTTTTAAAAAAAATGTAGTTTTTTTTTTTAATAAGAATTAATTTGTGGGGAGGAATCAATCATCTTATCTTGTCCTTTTCCTCTCAATTAATGCTTTTTTTTAATTAAATAAAAAATTATGAATTATTAGAGATTTTCTTTTGAGAGGTTTTGAGAAGAGTAGTTGGGACATCCTCTTTTTGTAGAATATAATATTTATATATATATATATATATATATATATATTTCAAATGGTTCACATGAAAAAATCTACTCACCAATGATAATCTTTAAGCTCTTATCTTATATTCATACATACTATAATTCATTTTCTATTTTTATGAACTAATTTTAATGTAACTTTACTCATGTGGGGCGAATAAATATTACTAATTAGTGAATTGGGGGACATTTACTTGTAAAAATATAAAAAGTTTTTGGTGAATATGTTGAGATATATGAATTAATTAATTAGTCTATGGATTTCATGTTTAATTTTATTTTTAAATAAAATTATAAATATACCTTCCCATATGTCACCATTTGAAGTTCTTTTTTCTCTCCTCCTCCACTCGTACATTCTCGCATTCCATCTTTTCAATTCTTGCACTTTTACCTTCATTTAACAACAAGATTTCACTTTGTGTCTATCTCTTAAGCCTAATTTTTTTTATTAGACAAAGTGGTAATTGATAAACTACTTTTTGCACATGTCTTTGCCCTTTACTCAACTCCTCTATCACCATATCTCTTAAAAATCTAATATAAAGTTTAATTAATCAAAAGTTAATAACAACTTCAAATGATCACTTTTTGTGAAATTTTTCAAAATTCGTTTTTTGTTATTATGTATAAAGATATTTCACAAATAGAAAAAAAAAATCATAAATGAAATTATATTTTCTTTTTCACATAAATAAAATTTACAATTATACTTACCATCTAAAGTTTGTCTGATTAACATATTATTTTATTTGAAATAAACAAAATACAAAACAACGAAATATACTGACAGATGGACGTAACCATAT
Source organism: Carica papaya (assembly GCF_054855325.1). Classification (NCBI taxonomy): domain Eukaryota; kingdom Viridiplantae; phylum Streptophyta; class Magnoliopsida; order Brassicales; family Caricaceae; genus Carica; species Carica papaya. Next base: position 30,850,043 of record NC_142311.1, read on the forward strand.
ATGGAGAAAGAAAGTATTTAAGCGTATATGTGTGTATATATATATATATATATATATATATATATATTTGCTTTAAACTTGGAGTGAACATGAAGTATAATATAATGGTTAAATTTTTGACATAGCAAGGAGACGATGGGGTCAGTCCATGAATTTTTCTTTCTTTCGCCGCATTTCGCTCAAAGGGTTGAAGGGAGATAGTGCATTAAGTTATTCACATAGGCAAACTTGATCTTTTTCGCCAGATATCCCATATGAGGGAATCCTAGTAGAGCTGCCGACTTCAACTACCGTTCATGTACCATTCATATTAGATTTGACCAACTGACCATCCTATCTCATCTTCATTCTTGACGACCTATCTTTGTCTCAATAGAGTCTTTTTCTGGTATATTTCGGTTATCTTTCTCGCTATTTTTTTTTTATAAAAAATAAGTCATTAGTTTAGGTACAAGATACTATCATTACCCCTGAATAAATAGACACTCAACCGGTAATTGTAACGACCCAATTGCAAAAATAGAGCTCTACCAACTAAGTTATATCCTCCCCAACTAAGTGGAGCATGCATGAAGGAGTCAAATTCTTCTTATATTATTTTTCTTGGCCTAGCTAAGCCATCTTGTATTTGAACCACAGATCTCACTTGTGAAGTAAATCATCGCACCTGCAGTCCAACTAATTGGGAAATAATCAATAAATTAATTTTCAGGAGCAATTCATCCTTCCTGAACACAATATATAACTATATGTTGTATTACGCTCTCTAACTGTGCGTGTTTTCCCCCTTTTCCTTATCATAGTAAGTATTTGTGAAATAACTTCAATGAAAAAAAAAAGCCATTAAGAGAACCTCATGGCCTAACTTTATATACTCTAAGATCATTTTTTAAACCTATTTCCATTTCGAGTCAAAAAATAGATAAATAGATTCGTCCTATGACGGTTAGATCTAATCTCATGGTCCTTGCAAAAAGGAAAAACATTTCACGTTTTTCCTTTCGAGAAGGATGGATTATGAAAATCCTATTAATTTCAGCTTTCTCCATACCTCTGGGAAAAGAATGAGAAAGATTGAATGGTACAATCTCTCCATCACTCCGAAATGAAATGGGTGATCTCATAGTTTTTAGTATGTGAAGATATTTTGTTAAGTATTCCATTTTATTTTTTCATTGAAGTTGAACCTAAACATGTGCTTGAGAAATAACTATCCATACACTAATGAGAGATGTATGGATTATCATGAAGAGATAAGTCGTGGTGGTCCCTAAATATAGTCCATGACAATTTTTATAACGAAGAATAGATGTGCTTTTTCATTTTTATTAGTTATATTTACTAGTTAACTTTTAATATATAAATTAGAATTAGATACATTTATTAAAATATATCCATAAATTGTAATATCTGGGCTCGAAAATCAGTCTGAGATAATTTTTCTTATTAATTTATTTATAAAATAATTATATTAAAATAATTATTTTATTTATTATATTTTAGTTTGATTGAATTTTTTAGAAAAAATGAATTAAGGACGAAATTGAAAAGAATTTTGGGAAAAATGGGTGAAATTTTAAATTTGGGGGGTGTTTTTAAAACAAAAATTGAGAACAGGAGGTCAAGATACAAATAAAAGAAATTCGACCACGTAGAACAACTCAGTTAGCAGCCACGATGAATTAGAGCACAGAGTGTGACAAAACATGCTGATGTCGGCGCCACACGGATGAACCACGTGCCCAACGATCCGACGGTTGATGATTGATCCCGCACGTATGAACGGCCCAGATGCATTTTCCCTTTAGTCTTGATCGGACAAACGAGATCAAATGCGATGAATGGATGAGATTCGGCCACACCATCAACCTAAACAGGAAACTATTGAACGGTTCTTTTCACTCCACGTCAATGTAAATGAACAGCACCGATCGAGGAGGAGAGGAGTATTTAAACTCCACTTCGGAGGGGAATCCAAACCTAGCCGTCAGTCCCTGCCGAAGAAGAAAGCCGACCATCGACAACCACTGCATCGAAGCCACCACTGACCATAAAAAAAAGGTAAAATTTCTCTCTCTGCTCAGAATTCGATTTTGAGCTTCCCTGTGGCTATATCGGAGAAAGAGGGATGACAGGTGAGGCAAAAACCCAGGCAAAGCCCCGACAGAGTCGCGACGGCCAAAACCTTAAAATCCCTCCGATGAACCCCTTTCCGTTTTCCATTTCACGCGATTCTTTGACCATTGTGTTCATCGTTCCTTTATATGCAGGTTAGCTAGAGAAGAATCCCCAGCCGCGAAGGAGAACCGGTAGAGTTGCCGCACCCGGAGACCCCCCCTCCCCGTCGGTAGGTTTAGTTTTTCTGGCTAACTGAGACTTCATAACGTATTTTTTGCAAGGATGCGTGTAAATTTGTCCAAAACCGGTCAAAATCGGATAAGCTGAGGCGAATCGCCGCCGTGGTGATGCAGTTGGCGCCGTGCCAGAATCTTAAAATTGGCCGAAAAGGGTTTTCAACACCAGTTTTGCATTTTTTTGGGGTATTTTTGGGTACGTGACAAGTATTTTGTGTTCCCGCGGTAAAAAATTTAGGAATCTCAGGACCCCTTGGGAGGCGTAGTGGATAGTTCGCATTTTAAAACACCGATTCAAGTAAGGATCCCTCACCTTATTCTCGGTTACGATAAATTAAAGATTAATAATCGATAATTGTGTGCTTTGTAAAAAATTAAAAAAAAATCTTAAAAATATTACAGGTTACTAGTGGAGGCGGAACCGGTTAGTTCACATTTGTCATACTTCCCTATTTATTTTTCTATACTGCCTAAATTGTTTACCATTATTCTGTGTATATTTATATTGATAGTTTTTATAATCTTCTTCTATTATCTGGGTTATTTGGTCACTTCTTGCATGATTTATATGGTTATCTGGTTACTTAGTTATTGGTTGTGATAAATTAAATCGTTTTCTTAAATGTCGTATAAATTGATCAGTGAGTATGACATGAGACGTTGGTATGCTTTAGTGGTTGTTTGGAGAATTAAAATAAATAAAAGCTTACTGGGCATATTGGAAAATAGTGGACGAGCCCAGTACATAAGGAACCCTACTGTGGACATTACCTCAGTCAGATATGACTGAGATGTTCCACACTATAAGAGTTTTGAGAGATTTGGTTTACCCTTATATAGGAGGGGATATCGAGGCGATGATATTTCTGGCACTCGTTATCATATGGGGTATGGAGACGACAGAGTTAATTGTCAATTCTTAATACTGGATTCATGAGTGAAGAGATATCTTTATGGACCCCTAGGAGTCCTAGTAAGTAGGTCAAAAAAGGAAAAATTGTGATCCCATGAATGAAATTAAAATATTAATTAGTTATTTGTCTTCATATGTTAATTTTAGAGAAATCGTAACGGTAAGTATCAAATAAAAAGTTTTAAAGTTAAATATATTTACTTAAAACAAGGGCTTCATTAGTTATTTTCTGATTTTTACCAACTTTCAATCTCTATATATGTGATTAGTGTGATATTCTTACTGTACTTGTAACGGCCCCAGAAATTTAAAATGAAATGTGTATTAAAAATGTCAAATGCGGAAGCGAAGTCAGAATTTCAATCAACATCCCTTACACTAAAACCAAAAACTTGCTCAAAATATAAAAGATCAAACTAACTAAAAGAGAAACTCGAAAGTAAAAGCTATGAATATGACTATGGAGTCTTTAGGCGTCCCCTTCGTCGTCTTCCTGCGGAACGGGCTCGGGAACAATGTCTTCCTGATCTGAAATGATTAAATAAGGAATGAGCTACACTAGCCTAGTAAAGACATCACGATATCTCACCGTCACGGAGGTAAAGGTGGGTAGAAAACACAAAAAGACCAATGGAGCATAATTTACAACAAATCCTTTTATCAATAATAAAATCCTTTACCATCTACGTACCTCGGTGAAATTCATAAAATAATATACGAAAGCAATAACATTATCATCATCATGAAATCATATAAACTGTATAACATAATACTTATCACGACTTTTATAATTCAATCATTACACAACATATTTTTCCTCTTTTAGCAGCCTACTAGTATCCATGGGGATCCATAGGGGTCCCGCTACCCGTGAACCCTTAACACTTGCAATCAGATTCCAGGGCCGTCCCCATACCCCGTCTGGTATGGGCGCCAAAACTATAAACCTCAATACCCCGTCCGGTATGAGGGTGAAACGGGCCGTCCCCATACCCCGTCCGGTATGGGCGCCAAAACACATAAGGTCTCCATACCCCGTCCGGTATGAGAGACCACAATCCCGGTAGGGTTCCCTACGGACCCGGTCCGTCCACCATCTCCCAGAATATCTAGTCAGACTGATCACATTATACAATTATCAATTTACATAACCTTTCATTCCCCTTTTTCCTCAGTCAGCATCATCAATTCACACACAAACAAGCAAACCAGTAATTTATGCTAAACAAGACAACATACAGCATCGGTTTCTCAGTCATTCAACCCATAATCAATAAAATAGTAAAATATGCACACGAAACTATGAAATGAAAACATCAGACCTCATACTGCATTTAAAACTGTAAAATAGGCCAAATAACAGTTAACCGACAAACACACCAGACTCGGGCTCCATTAGCGACCTTAAGAAATTTCACACTTTCGTTGATTCAAGAAATACCGTTTTATCATTATTGAACTTTAATACCGTGATAGGAAATAGGGTGAGGGGTCCTTACTCGTTTCGGGGTCCGAACACGGCTCCACAGTGCGCCTACAGGCTGTCCCTAATTTTTCCTGAATTTTTCCCGGGGAACTGAAACGCACTACTGGTACCTGCACGTGTTCCAAAAAATCCCAAATTAGACCCAGGGCCCCTTTCGGCCAATATCGCAATTCCGGCACGGCGGCTCCGCCGTGCTCCAGCGACGGCGCCGCCGCTTGCGGCGGCGATTCGCCTCGGGTTGGCCGTTTTCGGCCGAATTCGGCCACACTTGCATCGGTCTCTGTGATAAAACAACCCTAGAGCCCTTGGGGGGCCAAAAAATTACGAAAAAACTGAAGCTTACCGGCGGCGGTGCTCTCGGGTGCAGCGGCTCTCCGGCGAGGTTCGTGTTTTGGTGATTCGACTCTGATCAACCTGTAGAGAAAAGAATGGTGATCACGGTAATATAAAAATTGCATCAAACGGAGGCCGGGAAGGGCTTCATCGGAGGCAAAAATCGAGGAGGGGCGCAGCAGCGCCGTTGGGTTTCGACCGTGTTTTTCGGCCGTTTGGCCGAGATTTTGGCTCCGGTTTGGCCACAGGGGAACTCAGCGTGAAAAAATGAGTCGGGGGTATGAAATTTACCTCGATCGGCGGTCGAAAAACTCCCCGGTGCGGCGGTGGGTGGCGGCGGCCGGCTCCTCCGGCGACTGATTCGTCTTCTCCGGCGAGGGTAGGCGGCTAGGGTTTTTGTGGTCAGGTGTGGGGGTTCTATTTATACCCTTTTGCCTTTTGATCATAGCCGTCCATTTTGATTAAATCTGGGCCGTCCGTTTTTGATTGAATCTGGGTCGTCCGTGCGCGTGCATCTGGGCCGTCCGTGCGATTGCATCTGGGCCGTCCGTGCGCACGCTTGATCTGGGCTGTCCGTGCGCGCAGGGACGCATCTGGGCCGTCCGATCGCGCGCACGCAGATCGCCCACGTGGCCCGTTCCCTGGTCGACGTGGTCTTGCCACCCTGGTTGGCCAAGGCTGCTGACTGGGCCGCTGACGTGGCTGCTGACGTGGCGTTTTTTTTAATTATAAATTAAAATAAATAATTAAAATTAATAAAAATAATAACAAAAATGTTGAAATTATTTGGGCGTTACAGTACTAGTGTAGCTCACCCTTTCATTAAGTATTTCAAATCAACAAGATAAAGATGTAGATCCCGATTAGCGAGAGGATTGTGAGTAGTTCACCTCCTAGTCTCCCTTCAAGTGCTATTGAAGGTTCTCCTAGAATGCTTATTTATTCACCTTTTGTTTAATTACTACTTGCCTTTTCAAAGGGACATTCTTATAACCCTATTGGAAAATTCAGATTATTGTGTGAGAAATGTAAACCCTAACTTTATTATTCGCTTCCGCATTTAAATTATAAATTCATTTTTCTTTAAGTTCCAAACCTTTACAGTTGGTATTAGAACCGCGTTCCTCAGAACTATTCTTTACACAAAGACTTAAAAACACCAAAGAGAAACTTTCACTCAACTATTTCTTGTGAAATGCATGTACAAGGATATGAAGAGAGGAATGCCCCCACTAAACTGAGCAGCCTAGGATGGTTCGCTTCGAGAGGATGTTGATCGACACTTTGAGATGTTGGAGAGACTCATCTCTTCCCAGCAGGCCCGGGAGAAAATGAGGGAGCTGACTGACCCTCCCTCGCTGCCACAATTTGAGCCACCCTTGTAATGGGAAGATCCGGAGCCACTGCAATATAACCCTGCTCCTCCACTGTATCATCCGGCACCGCCACAGTGTAATTAGGTGCCTCCACCATATTCTCTGGCACTGCCACAGGGCCACCCAGCCGCTCCACAACACAATCTAGTCCCTCTTCCACGGGACCCAGTTTCACCCATGATGGACCCACACAATATTGAAAGGTACAAAAGACTAAATCCATATACCTTTGCAGGGGCATCCTTTTTCGAAGAGGTTGAGTATTAGTTAGCTGAGACAAAGAAGGCCTTCGCGACTCTCGGGGTGGTTCTTGAGCAGAAAGTCGTACTTGCCACCTACATGCTTGTGGGAGAGACAAGTCGCTGGTGGAAGCTCAAGAAGTCCACCCTGCTCATTCCAGTCACTTGGGAATAGTTTTTTATGGTCTTTAATGTAGAGTACCTCCTTGAGCACCTTCGGTATTTAAAAAAAAATAGAGTTTACACACCTAATCTAAGGTGATATAAATGTGTCAGAGTATGTCCAAAGGTTCCTAGAGCTGAGCCAATATTCCCTTGAGAGCATGATGGATCAAGGCAAGGAAGTTCGAGTGGGGCCTCCGTCCTGAGATCAGACAGCAGCTCTACGTATTTGAGCTTAGCACCTACTCAACCGTTCTGGCCAAAGCATAACTAGCTGAGAGGAATTTTTGCATATTTTCTCCAGTAGTGGGGAATCCTAGACCCCCGGTCTCACATCGCAGACCCAACACCCATTCTACCAATTCAGCAAAACAAGAGGTCTAGGCTAGTGACTCAAGCTCCTCCTTAGGTTCCGGTAACCGGACGCGGTAGGACTTGTCAGCACTGTAGTAAGGATTATGGGGATTGACTCTGCTATCATCTTAACAATACTTGCTGCATATGTGAGAGAGCCTAACACTACGCAAAAGAGTGTCTGCAACATCAGAATCAAGTCAGACCTCTTATTCAGGAAAGAGCTTACAACCTCACTTAATAAGATATTGAAACTAACCCAAATGTGATACATGGTACGTACACTATCTGTAATCAACTTACACATATTTTGATTGATACTGGTGCTTCACATTCGTTTGTCTCACATGATTTTACACCACACTTGAATGTATTACCTGAATGACTTGATTCTGTGTTGTTTGTGTGTATTCTTGAGAATAGGACACTACTAGGAAAGGTTATATACAAAGCTTATATCATAGACATAGCAGTTAGGAAATTGAGTGTGAACCTAATAGAGATTGAGACAGAGGACTTTGATGTAATTTTAAGAATAAACTGATTAGCGGCATATCATGCTACCGTAGATTGTTTCCACAAGAAACTTGTATTCACCCCTCCTAATGAAGAGTCATTTACAAGTTAATAAAAAACTTTAAATATTATTCCCTTATGACAATTTCTTTATTACGTAGTGCTTTAACTCGATTGTCTTTTCTATATTAGGCAAACCTAAGAAAAAAATTTCCATTCAAGAGATCCTAGTAGTCCGAGGCTTTCTGGATGTGTTTCTTGATGAACTATCCAGACTGTCAGTGGACAGAGAAGTTGAGTTCACCATAAATCTTCAGCTTGGCACCTAGTATATCTCGATTGCCTCTTACTGCATGAGTCATGTTGAGATAGAAGAGCTGAAGAAACAGATCAATGAATTGTAGGATAGTGGGTTTATCCAACATAATGTGTCTCCTTGAGGTGCTAGAGTCACATTTGTAAGGAAAAGAGATGAGATGTTAAAATTATGTATCAACTACAGGAGATTGAACATGGTCACAATTAAGAACAAGTACCCTTTTTTTAGGATTGATGACATTTTTGACCAGTTACAAGGTGTCTAGGTCTTCTCCAAAATAGACTTACATTCGGATTACCATCAGGTAAAAATAAGGGTAAAGAACATTCCCAAGATAGCCTTCAGAACCAGGTACGGGCACTATGAGTTCCAGGTTATGCCATTTGAATTAATTAACATACTAACCATTTTTATGGACTTGATGAATAGAGTTTCAGATAATTTCTGAATCAGTTTGTCATTGTCTTTATTGATGATATCCTAATCTATTGAAAGAGCAAAGAAGAACACACTCATCACCTGACTCAGGTTTTGCAGGTACTCAGGGAGAAGAAACTGTATGCAAAATTGAGCAAGTGTGAGTTTTGCCTCAAGTAGACTACCTTTTTATGGCACATCATATCAATGGATAAAGTATCAGTGAATCCCGAAAAAGTTGAAGTAGTACTTGGTTGGGAGAAGTTGACTACGGTTAAAGAGATTTATAACTTTCTAGGAATGACATATTATTACTGCAGGTTTATAAAATGATTTTCTGGCATATCTGCTTCTTTGACCCGACTTGCGAAGAAGAATGTTAAGTTTGAATGGAACGAAAATTGTGAAAGGCGCTTTACAGAATTTAAGAAACGGTTGACTACTGCACCTATGTTGGTTTTACCGAGTGGGACAGGTAGATATATAGTGTATAGTGATGCCTCCTACCTGGAGTCGGATTGTATTCTTATACAGCATGGGAAGGTCATACCCTATGAGTTTAGGCAGTTGAAGAGTCATGAGAAGAATTACTCCACCCATGACTTAGAACTTGCCGCCATTATTCATGCCTTGAAGACTTGACGCCACTACTTATGTCGGAAAACTTTTGAGATTTATACTGAATATAAGAGCTTAAAGTATGTATTCGCTCAGAATGATATCAACATGCGTCAGAAGCTTTAGATAGAGCTCATTAAGGACTACGATTGTAATATTTTGTATCACTCGGATAAGAGCAATGTGGTAGCTAACACACTCAGCAGAAAAAGTGCAGGTATGTTGGCTTACTTAATAGTTTCTGAATAGAGGGCAATAGAGGCTGCACAACAGATATAACCTCAATATTTGAAGAAAGTTGCATGCTTAGCCCACCTAACTGCCCAACTCGAATTGATCCAGATAATAAAAGAAGCCAAATCCATCAATTCCACCATAATAACTCTCACGAAGGATGCAGAATAGGGAGTAAATCCAGAATTCTGAATCTCTTCCGATGGGTTGCTCAAATTTCAAGATAAGGTGTGTGTTCCAGGTGACAATGAACTAAAAATGGACATCATGACAGAGGCTCATAACTCAAAGTTTGTCATGCATCCCAGAAGTACTAAAATGTATCAAAGTATGCGACCCTGGTTTTGGTGAAGCGGGATGAAAAAAGATATACCCGAGTTTGTCTCTAAGGATCTGGTATGTCAACAGGTTAAAGCAAAGCATCAATGCCCAAATGGGTTACTTCAGCCATTACCGATCCTAGAATGAAAGTGTGAACATATCATAATGGACTTCGTGATAGGGTTGGCTAAGACACACTCAAAACATGATGCTATCTAGGTAATTGTCGACCAACTCACCAAGTCTTCTCACTTCTTAGCTATCAAGATGACCGACCCATTAGATAAGATAGCAAAAATATATATTCTGGAGATCTTCACGTTACATGGAGTTCTAGTGACAGTGGTATCCGATAGAGACTCTTAGTTTACTTCTCAGTTTTGGTCTAATTTTTAGCAAGCTATGGGGACGAAACTATCCATTAGCACCGTATTTCACCTTAAAACCGATGGATAATAAAAAAGGATGATTCATACCTTAAAAGATATGCTCAGGACTTGTGTTCTAGACTTCGAGGGTCATTGGAATGATCACTTACCTTTGATAGAGTTCGCCTACAATAATAGCTATCAAACAAGTATCGACATGGCCCTATATGAGGAATTATATGGTCAACCCTGTAGGTCGCTGATCTGCTAGAAAGAGGTGGGCGATAGAAAATGATTTGACCCTGATATGGTAGAGGAGACTACAAACAAGATAGTTAAAATTAGAAAGAATATCTAGACAGCTCAGAGTAGGCAGAAGTATTATGCGAACACCTAGATGAGAGATTTATAATTTAAGAAAGGCGATCGAGTGTTTCTTAAGGTCACCCCTTTCAAGGGAATCAGCAGGTTTGGTAAGAGAAAAAAATTAAATCCCTGATTCATTGGGCCATTTGAGATCTTATACAGGATTGATGTGATCGCTTATAGACTGACACTACATTTAGAGCTGTCCAAAGTCCGTAATGTATTTTATGTATCCATACTACACAAATACAACCCAGACCCCTCACACATCATGTCCCATGAGCCCTTTTCACTCTAGGTAGATCTATTCTATGATGAGGTATCGGTAGGCATTGTAGACCGGAAGAGTAGAGTACTTCGCAACCAAAAAATTTCCTTTGTCAAGATCATATGGCAGAACCATACGCAGGAAGATGCCACTTAGGAACTAAAATAAAGCTTCAGAGCCTAGTACCCCCAGCGATTCGACTGAGTGAGAGAGTGACTAATTTGAGGGACCAAATTTTCTTAAGAGGGGAAGAGTTGTAATACTTGGGCCCGAAAATCAGCTCAGGATAATTTTTTTATTAATTTAGTTATAAAATAATTATATTAAAATAATTATTTAATTTATTATATTTTAATTTTATTGAATTTTTGAAAAAAATGAATTAATGAGGAAATTGAAAATAATTTTGAAAAAATGGGTTAAATTTTGAATTTGGGAGAGGGTTCAAAATATAAATAGAGCAAATTCAGCCACGTGGGACAATACAGTCAGCAGCCATGGCAAACTAGGGCAAGCTACGTTGCAAAATACATTAATTTCGGCACCACGCAGGGGGCCATACGAGCGATCTGCGTACCCAGCGATCTGACAGTTCAGGATTGATCCCGCGCACGTAGACAGTCCAGATGAATTCTCCCTTTAGGCTTGATTGGACAGACGAGATCAAATACAATAAACGGATGAGATTCGACCACGCCATCAGTTGAAATGTGAAACGATCGAACGGTTCTCTTTGCTCCATGTCAGCATAAACAAACAGCACAGATCGAAGAAGAGATGAGTATTTAAATTCCTCTTCGTAGGGGAACCGAAACCCTAGCCGTCAGCCCCTACTAGAGAAGAAGAACCAAACGTTAGAGAAGAAAGCAAATCGTCGACTGCTGCTACTCCAGAGCTATTGCTGATCGCTAAAAAAGGTAAAAGTTCCCCTACCCATTCGAAATTCAATTTCAAGCTTCCTTGTAGCCATATCGGAGTAAGAGGGATTGCAGGTGAGCTGAAAACGACAGACAAAGCCCAAACAGAGCCGCTACGGTCAAAACCTTAAAATTACTCCGATGAGCCCCTTCTCGTTTCCTGTTTCACGCAATTATTTAATCATTGTGTTCGCCGTTCCTTTATAAGCAGGTTAGCCGGAGAAGAATCTCCAGCCGAGAAGGAGAACCAGTAGAGCCGCTGCACCTGGAGACCCCCCATTGGTAGGTTCAGTTTTTCAATTTTTTTGGCCAACTTAGGCTTCCTAACGTGTTTTGTTACAAAGATGCTTGTAAAATCGGCCAAAATTAGGTAAAATCGACCAATCTGAGGCGATTTTGGTCTCTTCCTACATGATTTATCTGGTTATCTGGTTACTTGGTTATTAGTTACGATAAATTAAATCCCTTGCTTAAATGCCATTTAAATTGATAAGTGAATATTATATGAGATGTTAGTATGCTTTGGTGGCTTTTTGGAGAATCAAAATAAATAAAAGCTTACTGGGCATCCTGGGAAAGGGTGGACGGACCCGGTACATAGGGAACCCTATCGTGGACATTGTCTCAGTCAGACGGGGATGAGAAGTCGCATACCGTAAGGGTTTTAGGAGATTTGGTTCACCTTCATAACGGACGGGGTATCGAGACGATAGTGTTTTTGGCAGCCATTACCGGACGGAGTATGGGGACGACCGAGTTAATTATCAATTCTCGATACTGGATCCACGAGTGAAGGGATATCCCTATGGATCTCAAGAGGTCCTAGTAAGTATAGGTCAAAAAAGGAAGAATTATGATTCATGAATAAAATTAAAATGTCATTTAATTATTTGCGTTCATAGGTTGATTTTAGAAAAACCGTAACGGTAAGTATCAAATAAAAAATTTTAAAGTTAAATGTATTTACTTAAAGCAATAGTTCCATTAGTTGTTTATTGATTTTTACCAACTCCGTATATATGATTAGTATGGTATTCTTACTGGGATGATGTAGCTCACAATTTCGTTAACAATTTCAGATTAAGAAAACTAAGATTCAGATTCCGATCAGCAGGAGGGTTGTGAGTAGTTCACCTCCCGGACTCCCTTCAAGTATTAGTGAAGGTTGTCCTATGATGCTTATTTATTCTCATTTTCTTTAATTACAGTTTGTATTTTAGAAGAGATATTTCTGTAACTCTATTAAAAAATCTAAATTATTGTGTAAAGAATGTAAACTCTAACTTAATTATTTGCTTATACATTTAAATTATAAATTCATTTTTATTTAAGTTCCGGATTTTTATATAAACTGTTTGATTTTTAACTGAATCAATTTAATATGATAGTATAGTTTTAATAGTTATAGAAACAAAAAAGATTAACATAAACTAAGAGAAAAAATTAAAGAATACGATTTTGTTTTGTTTATTAGAAAAATATTTAAAACAAAAAAAAAAGATAATAATAGAATGAAAAGGAAAAATTATAAAAAAAAAATGGTTTAATAATTAAGAACAAAAAAAGTGCATATGTTAAAGCATTAAAAAAATTTAAAAATTCAAGTAAGAAGAAAATGAAAAAAAAACAAAAGTAAATTTCGAACTAAATAGAAAATTTAAGAAAACATAAAAGAAATTGTGGGTCTGCGCATCCGGGGAATCGAACCCGGGAGAGTACCGTGGGAGGGTACTATGATACCACTACACCAGACGCGCTTGGTGATTCTCGCCCGTACTTTTAAATATATTTAGTTTATATTAAAATTGAAAAACGTAATAAAGTTGTATTTTCATCAAAAACTAGTTTATATAATTTTTAAAAGTTAATAAGCTATAAAACTTGTAGGAAAAATATGTAGGAAAATTTAAAATTATAATATAAAAAAAGTTTAAAACAAATTTAAATATATATAAAGATTATAAATGTAATATTTAAATGGGGCTTGGACTATCCATTCACTTCATTCGGTAGGTTCTCATTGGGCCCAATTTCTAAGCAACAATGCTGGACTTTAATGGAGCTCCACCCATGTCTCTTTCTATTTTTTTGGTAGGAAAGCCTAAACTTTAATTTCATTTATACGGTTGGATGAAGAGTAATATTGTTTTTGCAATTTAAACCACATGAGATTAAATTAAAATTTATCATTAAATTTGTTATATCTTTATTTAATTAATATTAGTGACTTAATATTATGTATCTTTGGTCCTTACACTTCATGCTTAAGGAAGTGGGCCCCACACAAAATACCTATACGTGAAATATGTAAAATAAAGTTTGATTTATAAATTTCCTAAAAGTAAAAATATTTTAATCAATAAATTTTAATTATTCACATAAATATATATATATATATTATTTGTTTAGATGTTCTACTTCATCACATGTTAAAAACTAGGAGATTAATGTTTATTTTTTTCTTCTTTAAGAATATTATATATCAACATCTATTATTTAAAAAATTAAACTACGTTTAGAATTAAATTTATTTCTAAATCTATTTATATATTTAGTAAAAATTATCTATATATTTTTAAAATTAAAATATATACAATTCAAATTTAATATGAAATCAATTTTTATTATTTTAAAGTAGAATTTATATCCAAGATATCACTTTAGGCAGAATAATTATCTCCCATCTAAGATTTACAAAGTATGATTGTTTGAAATAAATTCAGAATTTATATCAATTTTATTATTTATAAAATATACATATTCTAATTAGAGAAAAAATAAATTTTATAGAGAATTTATATAAAACTCTATATTAAATTTGAACATTATATTTTAAATACTATCAAATTTTAAATGTATTATTCTGATTTTTATATAAAATCTTAATAAACTCAAATCTTATAATATTTACAGAAATTTTTTATTTAATAAATGTAATTTATAAATAGTTTTTTTTTTTCTTTCTGAATTTTAAATTATTACAAATACAGCCTAATAAGTAATAAATTAAGTGGAAACATGAATGAATGTATAGGGGGAAAACACTACAGTCCGTTCATTGGCTTTGGGTTTTTGTCTCCATGCAAATCTCCTATCATCATCCCCTATCAGCCACATGTTGACCTTCACCTTAAAATTCACTTTCTTCTCCTCCACCCTCCATATCCCCTTCCAATGCTGCCTTGGCTACTTCCACTGTAGGCTACTAGCTCCATCCTCCAACTGCAGTTTCTTTCTCTTTATATTATACATATATGTATATAATATTCGCTTGAGACAAACAAAAGTTGAAAATGTTAGCCAAGGACAAGGAATCGAGTGGTGGAGGCTCCACCTTCGATCTTCCCGAGGAGGTCTTGCAAGTTTTACCGTCCGATCCTTTCGAGCAGCTCGATGTGGCCCGCAAAATCACATCCATTGCTCTCTCCACTCGAGTCTCCGCACTCGAATCTGAGTCATCTTCTCTCATCGGCAGACTCGCTGACAAGGAACGTGTAATCGCCGAACTGCAAGCGCAAATCGAGAATCTCGACGCCTCTCTCTCCGACGCCTGCTCTAAGCTTGCTCGGGCCGAACAGGAAAAGGTCCGACCCGGTTTGGCTCCATAACCCCCGACAATTTGCAATCCAGATTTATGTTATGTTGTTTTTCCTAGTGAAAAATAGAACGGTCTGTGTTGTAGGAGAGCTTGTTGAAAGATAACGCTTCGCTTTCTGCTACTGTGAAGAAGCTACAAAGAGATGTCGCCAAGGTGCGTCAATGATTTTCTTCAATTTTTTATTATTATTTCTTTGGAGCTTGTTTTCTCTCAATTGGTTTGATAATTGAGGTAGTCAGCTTTATTGAAATTGCTAAGAAGTGCCTTCGTTGCTAGAACATTGTGATTTTGAGTTGATATTTATTCCCTGTTAAAATGAGCTTGAAATGTTTAGAAGCAGAGCTAGAAAACGCGTGAATTGCTGCTAGTTAAGGTTTAATCCCTATTACCTTTCACTGTTCGAAGCAAGACCGTATTTGGCCGATTCCATCGTCCATCTTGTTTCATCAAAAACTTTTCCAACTTACGTTGGCTAATTAACTTCCGTCCCTAGCAAAAGAAGTAGTTATTAACAATTCAACTGACTACCCCTCCTCATTGCAAGTAGGCATTACTTGTTTGATCTTGAGTTTTTGTAAGTTTCCTGAAAGATGGATTATAAATGTTTATGTTGGTGGTGATAAGGTGTTCCTTTTTTGATATGGTCAGTTGGAGGTCTTCAAAAAGACTCTCATGCAGTCGCTTCAAGAAGATGAAGAAAGTTCTGTAAGTTACTGATTGCTTAAGGATATGTTAATTGCTTGAGATGATCTCTCCAAATGATTTATTTTCTGGGTTTAATCAAGTCTAGTTCTGTCACAGGCAGGGGCCACACAGATTATCGCTAAACCAACACCTAGTGGTATGATGTTATCTTTTTTTTTTTAATCACTAAAATATTGTCCTTAAACAAGTAATTTTTATATGATTATTCTGTTTGGGGCAGCGTAGCGTCATCCCTTTTTCATGAGTCTAAACTTGGTTTTATTCGTGCTGTTAATATACATTCTTCTGAAAAACTCGAAGGTTACCAAGCGAATCTGTTATCGAACTGATTCTAGTTGGTTTTAATCACGCAATGATACTCATTTTATTTGTTTTTAAAACTTTGCAAAGAAATTGAATTATTTGAGTCTGAGAGAAATTAGTTCTCAAATCCTTTTGGAGCTTCTCAAGATGCCCTTACCTTAATCCTGATTTAGCTGTTATAAAAAATTGGGCTGCATCAGAAATGTCTGGTTGACAGTCTGTGTGCCTGTTTGTTAGAATCCAATTACCAACTCAAAGAGGTTTTACCTGATATGTTTCAGATGATGATGTTTCATTGCCACCTTCAAGATATTCTTCAATTCGGAATCAGGTGTCAGATATAGGAAATGCATTTCCAGAGGATCGTGAGACTGATGGTATTCCACTTCTGTTTCTTCTTTATCTCATTGTTGTTATATTTATCTTGGTTCTAGAAGACATCTCAGCATATTGATGTGCCTATATCATTTGTCTGTTATCATTTGTCAAGATTTTGAAGTTACCTCACCAAAAACAATTGTTATGGCAGCCTCAAGGCGAGGGTTTTCACATGGTCCCATGTTAGTATCACAAACAAGCACTCCTCGGCTCACACCTCCTGGTTCTCCTCCAAGTCTATCAGCTTCTGTGTCTCCAACGAGGACATCCAAACCACCTTCACCAAGACGGCATTCAATTTCATTTTCTACCTCAAGAGGCATGTTTGATGATAGGTCTTCTGCATTTTCTTCTGCACAATCCAGCCAACCCGGTTCAATATCTAGTTCGGATGCAGGATCTTATGCTGGTCAGTCCTTGGACATTTTTAAGGACTAATGCCTTATATGAAGTTTAATAATTTTAGAGGCTAATTTAGCTGCTGGAGATCTATTTTCCAACAGTCTTATAGTTGCGGCTTTAAATATCTTGCTTTTTTCCTGGGGCCATTTTGTGACAAAATAAAGATAAGAAAATCAAAATACAGTTCTAGATCTTTTAAGATGTAAATATTTGCCATGTTTCCGGTTTGAAAACTTGGCAAGTTTGCCAAGTTTCCGATTTGAAAACCATTGCCTTTTGATTTTGGTGATACTTGAAGCATATGAACATATTGCTCTTTAGAAATTACTTATGACTATTATCTTGAAAAGCTGTAACATTTTGCAAGCTAGAGTAATTAATTTGTCTTAAGACTCTTCTAATCTTGAAAGCTACAACATTTTGCAAATCTAGAGAATTTGCCTTAAGATTCATAAGTATGATCTGGCTTTTTTTCACTCCTACCTGAACTTGTGGGCTGGCTAGAGTAGTCCTACTGAAACATACATTCTTTTTGTGCTAAGCTACAATGTGAGGTTGCTGTTCTAGGATCAACAATTCTTTTCATTATCTCCTTTTAGCTTTTCATATCTTTTATGACATATGACATATCCAATTGTAAGGTGCTCTTAAAAATGCCAATTTAATATTGAGTTATTGATATATATATATATATATATAGTTGTTATGCCATATCTTAGATCCTTTCATATATGTTTCAGGACGAACTCGAGTTGATGGAAAAGAATTCTTCCGCCAAGTCAGGTAAAGCTGGCTAAGCCTAAAACTTCTTACTGAGAGAAGTCAGAAACATATTCTTGAACTTACTATTGCTAGAATAATCTAATCCTGAGTATGAAGAATGTGCTCTTTTGGCTGATTTCAACTGCTTTGGGCCTCAAAATATGTGTCTACAGTAGATATTGCAGGAAATAGTTGATTATTTTTGTTGTTTTGCAAATATAAAAATTTGCATATTTGACTTTGCATGGCAGTTGCTCTAAATTGGAAGGGGACCTTATTTTTACTGGAAAATGGTTGCTAAAAAAACATACTTTGCTTTTCTTAGTTGTGCCAAATTGACACATAATCCCCAATAGTTGGTTGGTTTCTATTTGTTACCTCCATTGCCATGTGCATATTCACTAGCTTTTCTTCATGTGTTCCCATTTAAATTCATGAACGACTCAAAATCATTTCCAGTTAGCTTTCAATCTTTAATTGTCTTATATTCGATATTCTTCCTCTCGATATGTAGACGTTGCAACTTGTAGCCAGTTAATAATTGCCCATGTTACTCTCTGTTTCACCAGGAGCCGCTTGTCGTATGAGCAGTTTGGTGCATTTTTAGCAAATGTTAAGGAATTGAATGCACACAAGCAGTCAAGAGAAGTACATGATCATTCTTTCCCCTGCCTCTTTGATGTCTTTCTTAAATATTGTTCTGTTCATAATGCTGATTACAAATCTATCTGGATTGTCACAGGAGACTCTTCGGAAGGCTGAGGAGATTTTTGGCCCAGATAATAAGGACCTCTATACAATTTTCGAGGGCTTAATCACGCGGAATGTCCATTAAAATGCTGAGCTAGGACTTGCAATGCTGTTTGTAAGACTGGATTTGCCAAATTGAAATTCATTTCACATTTTTTTCTGGGTGTAAATTTTCAATCCAGTTGGGCTGATACTTCGGAACAACTGTTGTATTTTGTATCATATTGAGTTGGGAATAAAAGTGTAAGCAGAGTTGTATGAGAGAGCAGCGGGGTGAAATTTCTTGATGGGAATGTTTGGATGGTGTTTAAGCAACAGAAATCATTTATGTTCACCAATCCCGTGAAATGTATGAAAAATTACTTAAATTAATTGATTTAATATTTTTAGAAAATTAAAAAATTTATTTTACATTCAATAATTTCATATATATATATATATATATATATGATGTATACACTTCTTATTTAAATGAACTATTTTTATCTATCTGTAAGTTATTTTTAATGATAATTTTTTATCAATTTAAATTATTAGTATATTTAATAAATTATATATTTTTATTATTTAGATAAAATCATTATGGCTGTTATTAATAAAATTATAGTTGTATGAGGAGTATTACAGTAATTTTATCATTACTTTTTAAATTTAAAATGTATATTAGTTTGTAATTTTCTCTTCAGTTTTAAAAGTACAAAAATATTTCTATATATCCAAGGATTTCTTTAACTTATATATTTATTTTTTCCAATTTATGGAGTGTACTTTCTTTAAGAGCATTATCATATATCTAAACTATATTAAATTTAATTTATCATATAGTTTATTACTGTGGTTACGGAAATACTTTTTTTTTTTTTTTCAAATCTTAATTTACCTGAAATAATTTTTTTTTTTTTTTTTTTTTTATTTATATTTTTTTTACTATTTTTTTGCCAAATTTTTTTTCAGAATATTATATAAATTTTGTATAACGTTAATTTTTTTTTTTTTTTAAAATAAAATTGCAAATTTGTTGTAAGGTGATAACAGTCAAGTACGTATTAGGAAAAAACTAACACTGGATTGGCATACGAAGCCACGTGGCATCCAGTGATAGGCCCGACGCCCTACGTGCTTCGCTTACAACGTCTGGTTATAGCACAGAGGCCGTTAGTCGTTAGATGTTCATTCTGTGAATGCGGTAAGATTTTGGCAAAGATGACAAACAACATCCGGGTTTTCAGCAATGACATCTGGTTTATTTTCTCCAAATTAATAATTATTTTTAAAAAAATAAAAATAAAAATTCAGATATTAGAGAGGTACAGAGAAGAGAAACCATGACAAACCGCTCTTCTCTCTCTCTCCAACACCTTTGATTGATCCCCTCTTTTGGTTTCCCAGGCTTTGGCCATCTTTCAGAATTCATGGAAGATGCCCCAAAGACGTCTCTCTCTCCTTGGTATTATCTCCTTCCTTTCTCTTCTCCCTTTCTCAGCTTTTTCTTTTCAAGGTTTGTCGCCATTGATGATGCCTACATTTTATTTGATTGCTTCCTGTGTTTTGTTTGCTTTGGTAGTTTGGGAGTGTATTTGATATTGTTCTTTTAATGCTTGTCGTTTTCACTTTATGATAGATTTAGGTTCTGCTATTGTCCTGATTATGCGCACTGTATTCTGTTTGGTTGCTGAGAAAAATGTTAGTCATGAGAATGCAGAGGGGGGAGAGGATGGAGACGATAGTTGTACGAAAAAATTTAATATGTATACTATACCATATTTGGAAAAGCAAATGGAAATGTGTCTAGCTTGATAAACACAAAATCGTGTCTGTTAAAAATTTCTTTTCTATTTGGAAAATATCTAACCTTTTATATTGTTCTGCAAATTTGCTTTACCTGCAATTTTTTTAAATCAATTTTTAGATGATCAAGGTTATGAAAAACGAAGGATCCTTTCTTTTTAACAAATTGTCTTTCAGTTTTGTCGCTTTCCTTTTCATTTTATGGTACTCTTACTCCTTTATTACATATTTGATCTTTCAGTTTTTGCTTACCCATTTGCCTTCCTTTCCCATAATATCTTGTCCAGCGTGATGTTTTTGGCTTGTTATGTTTTCTGATCCAACTGTCATCTTTGGGATTTTGGTATATCTTTCAACTACAATAATTTGTTATTCGTGCTTGCATTTGGCAGCAAAAGTTCCGATGACAGTGATCATGATAACCACAAAGGCGGGAGTCCTCCTGTTTCTGCCAGGAGAGCTAGAGCCGGATTCTCTGATTCCTTCTCGTGTGACGGTATACGATCATTTTTCTTGTCATATTCCCAGCATTTTGCTAAGTTTTATTATATTCTCTTTTAGTTCTTAATATTATTAATTATTTTATATATAAAATTTAATTATAATTTACGTATTTGATATTTAATGAAACAGTTCTATTCATATTTTTAAAAATTTAAGAATAGATTTATATTCTTATTTGTCGATAAAAAAATTATAGGAAACACTTTATTTAAAATTTACGTATAATTAGTTTGTAATTAAAATGATATTTTTATTCGAAATTTTAGTTCAATTGTATTATATTCCCTAAAAAATAGAATTTGAACCGAACCTGAAGTTGGGGGTCTATGCACTAGAATCAAACGTTTGTTACTATTTGTACTGAAGTCCCTATTCTGTTGTATTAGATCTGACATCCATAGTTGTCGAGGGGAGTCCAGAAGAGGTCTCCCAGACAGGTGCTCTAGAAGACTGCTCAAGAAGTGCAGAATCTGAAACAGCTTCTTCTATAGCCAGCACTTCAGGCTTGGAAGGCCACCAAGAACTACTAGGTCCTGGTGTTCATTGGCGTGGTTTCATGCGTTTATTTAAAGGATCAGCAATGAAATTCCAGCCATTGCCATCTCTAAAAAGTGTACCAAAACTCACTAGAAAGAAAAGCAAAAGAATTAGAGATTACATGGTTCCGAACTTGACATCTACTCTGGACCCTGAATTATGCTGCTTGAAATCTAGCTGGAAGAACTTTGCCCTATCAGAGCTCGAAGCTGCAACCAATGATTTCAGCCATGGTTTGTACTAAGTTCAAAGCTTGAAATTTGAATGTTTGTCGTCCTTGCTTTGATATCGAGTTAGGGAACAAAACATTGTTAGCTTTCCTGGTCTTTTGGCTAAGAACAACTGTGCTGATAAATGTTTTTCTCATTTGAAGAAAATTTGATTGGGGAAGGAGGATATGCTGAAGTCTACAAGGGACAATTGGCAGATGGACAACTTGTTGCAATCAAAAGACTAACCAGAGGTTCTCCAGAAGAGATGACAACAGATTTCTTGTCCGAGCTTGGGATCATAGTCCATGTTGATCATCCAAATATTGCTAAACTAATTGGGTATGGAGTTGAAGGCGGCATGCACCTTGTTCTTCAATTGTCTCCCCATGGAAGCTTAGCATCCTTACTTTATGGTTTGTTTATAATCAAGGATTTTGAAATTCTTTCAAGTTTTAAATTGGTGAACTTTCAGCTCATTCTGGCTACTTTTTCCTAGGCCCAAAGGAGAAATTGGATTGGAAAACTAGATATAAAGTGGCTCTAGGGACTGCTGAGGGTCTCTTCTACCTGCATGAAGGGTGCCAAAGAAGGATTATCCACAAAGACATCAAAGCTTCTAATATATTGCTCACAGAGGATTTTGAAGCTCAGGTACACCAAATCTCTGCAGTATAATACAACCTTAAAGTCACTATTCTGGTTTTATTTTACCATTATAGCTCAAAGTGAAATTTACTCTTGAACCAGATTTCTGATTTCGGGCTTGCAAAGTGGCTACCAGATCAATGGACTCATCACACTGTATCAAAAGTTGAAGGCACATTTGGGTTTGTAATTATAACACAACAGAGTTTCTGAATTTATGAATTTTGCTATCCTGTAATCTTATTTCTCTTTTTTCTATTGTTGCAGTTATCTTCCTCCTGAGTTCTTCATGCACGGCATTGTCGATGAAAAAACTGATGTCTATGCTTATGGGGTACTACTATTAGAACTCATCACAGGAAGGCAAGCTTTGGATAGTTCACAGCATAGCCTTGTCATGTGGGTATGTCCGCATCTGCTCCAATTTATTTCCTTACTTAATTCAGAGAGGGCCTGGAACTTTTACTCAAACTAAAGCTGCTTTAACATATTTGTCACAGGCCAAACCTTTGATCACTAAGAATAATATCAAGGAACTTGTTGATCCAACTCTTGGTGACGCGTATGACGAGGAACAGTTGAACCGTCTGGTCTTGACTGCTTCTTCATGCATTCATCAGTCCTCAATTAGCCGACCCCAAATGAGCCAGGCAGGTTTCTGATTTCAGAAATTATAACATGATTGTTCTGTTAAGTTGGCAATTTCCAAGGCTCATAGCAAGGATATCAACATGTATCTGTTATGGAAATAGTCTCATAACACAAAAGTCTACAAAAATAGTTGTTTTTGCATTCAATGCAGGTTGTGCAGATTCTAAAGGGTGATAATTGTAAACTAGAGCAGATGAAAAAACGTCAAATGTCTAAACTTCAAAGGACATATTCTGAGGAGCTCCTTGATGCAGAAGACTACAATTCATCCAAGTACCTAAATGATCTGAATCGGCACAGGGAGATTGTTATGTCCCCCTGCAATGATTCTTAGGACCTTGTGTCAGCCACAGGAAAGGATTCAGCAACACGAAGTCCTAGAGGTTTTGAAATTTTAGTTGTGCTTGATTTTGGAGCTTGATGGTCTGGTAGCGAGCTCGAGAATTCCAGAGTTTCTGATTCAATGAGGTAACTCGAAAAGGAATGTGATAAAACTAGTTGAGATGAGGGAAAGAAATTAATAGAGAAACAAGTGCACGGTCTTTCCATCTTCAGAACTAGGAGGAATTATCAGTAAATTCAAAGAGGCGAATCCAGAGGAAGATTGTAGAATGAACTTCTGATGGTTGTAGAATCTGGAAATTTGTTTTTCAAACAATATTTTTTAGCTTGTTGATAATTCTAACCAATTTTTATTTGGTAATTTTCTCAAATATTAAAAGATAGAGAAATTCCTTGCTGCTCACGTAACTGCATATCCTTGAAGATAAGCTTGGCAGAAAATTGGATTGCTTTGTAACAATGAGGTATTCAATAATTTTTGAAAGTATAGCAGGTTTGTGGAGCAAGAGAGAATTTTCTGAAGAATTTAAAACAGAACACTCAACCGAGACCCAATTATATAATTTTTAAAACCCAATGATATATATTTTAATAAATTCATATTAATTAATTAATTAAATTAAATGATACACATGTAATATCTGGACCCGAAAATTTGGCGTGTGATAATTTTTTAATTAATAAAATTACATATATAAAAAATTTAATTTAATTTTGTGAAATTTTTGAAAAAAATAGAATTAGAAACAAAATTAAAAACAATTCTGAAAAAATGGATGAAACTGTAAATAAGGGGAGGTGTTTTTGAAAGAAAATTTAAAATTATGGAGTAAAATCGTAAAAAAAAAATATGGCCACGTGGGACAACCACGTCAGCAGTCATGGCGAGTTAGAACACGCCGTGTGGCGAACATGCTGACATCGACTCCATGCGGGAGGCTACGCAAGCCATCCGTGTGCCTGGGCAATCGAATGATCCAGATCGCATCTTGCGCGCATGAACGGCTAGGATCTATTTCCTCTTCAAACACGATCGGATGGATGAGATTGATCGTGATGGACGGTCCTGATTCACACACATAATCGACTTAAACAGGCAACAATTAGACGGTTCTCCTTGTTCCACGTCGACTCGAATGGACGGTCTGGATCGTAGGGAACCAAAACCCTAACCGACAGAGGAGTGACTAGAAAAGAAGAAGAAGGGTAGCTGGGGAAAGAACCAGATGTCGCAGAAAGAGATCGACCACTGTTGTTGCCACACTGGAGCTACCACCGATGCTGAAACATGTATTTTTTCCCCTATCGCTTGGAATTCAATCTCGAACTCCCTATGCTCATATCGGAGTTGAAAGGTTGACGAGTGAGCCGGAAAACACAAACGAAGCTAGGTTGAACCACCATGGCCAAAATCCAAAACCTCCTCCGATGAGCTCCTTCTTATTTTTCGTTTCCCTCGATTTTCTGACCATCGTGTTCCTCGTCCTTTTTCGGTGCAGGTTAGCCGACAAAAAACCCCAGCCGCGAAGGAGGAACGGCAGAGCTGCCATACTCGGAGACTCTTTCGTCGGTAGGGTTTCAGTTTTTGCCTTTTCTGGTCAACAGTCTCTAACTTGGTTTTTCGCAAGTTCACATGCAAAACTGGCCAAAACTGGTCATAAACGTCTAGGTCGAGAAGAACCACCTCCGTGGATAGCGGAGTTGGCAACGGAGCATGGCGGCGATGCTGTGCCGGAATCCTAAATTAGCCGAAAAAGCTTAAAAATATTTATTTTTACTTTTTGGAGTATTTTTAGATACGTTACAGATATTTTAATTTATGCATAAAAAATTCAGAAAATCTGGGAACTGCTAGGAGACAAGTGAAAAGTACAGTGTTTTGAATACCGATCTAGAGTAAGAATCCATCACCCTTTTCCTATTACGGTAAATTAAAGCTTAATAATCAATAACGTTATATTTTATGAAAATTAGAAAACTATAAAATTAATTACAGGTTACTAGTAGAGCCGGAACCAGTTAGTGCATAGTTGCCTTGATTTATGTTGATTTTCTCTTATACTATCTAAAATATTTACTGTTATGTTGTGTGCTTTAAATTACTAGTTTTAAATTGCTTCCTAGATTATTTAGTTTACCTATCTGTGTTGCCCTCATCTATTAATTTGTTTGCAATAAATGTCTTAATTATGTTTTTTTTATATACGTATCGTTTATTTGCATGACTTACTGTTGATTTGTAAATATGAGATATTGGTATATAATTGGTGATTGGTTGATGATGTGGAATATATATATGAAAGGTTTATTGGATACTCTGGGGAAGGGTGTATGGACCCAATGCATACCAAAAGCCCTACCGTGGGTATTACCTCAGTTGAACGGAGCTGAGAAGTCCCATTCTGGAAGAGGTTGGGCGGTATAATTCACTCTTATGTCGGACGGGTTATTGAGGTGGTAGTATGTTTTGGCGTCCATTATCGGATTGGATATGGGGATGACTGGTTAATCGATAAATTGGATATTGGGCCCATGATTAGCGGTGACCCCTATAGACCCCAGGAAGTACTAGTAAATAAGTGAAAAGGTAAGTTGCTATTCTTACCCACTTGGATATGAAATCACAATGTTATTTGATTTATTGTCTTCATAGATCGATTCAGGAAACTCATAAACGGTAAGTATGGAATAAACGATTTTTATATTAAATAAATTTATTTATCTAAACTAATGGTTCCATTAGTTATTTTATAATTTTTACCAATTTTTAATTTTTCGTATAAGTGATAAGTGTGATAGCTTTACTAGATTAGTGTAGCTCATTCTCCTATTTAACAATTTCAGATTAAGAAGACCAAGGCCTAGATCTTGAACAGTAGGAGGGTTGGAAATAAAGGTTACCTTCCGGACCCCATCAGAGTTTTCCAGCGGAGGTTAACCCCATATGATTTTTATCTCGTTTGTTTTAACCATTTGTTCCATTATTATGAACTGTTATAAAAGAGATATTTTTGTAATCCTATTGGGTATCCCTATTTACTGTGTAAGTAATGTAAACTATAAATTATTATTTTCTTCTGCTATTACAATATATATTATTTTCTTAAGGTTTTGGGTCTTTACAGTTGGTATTAGAACTACGTTCATCAGAACCATTTCTTATATAAATATTTAAAACACTAAAATATAACCCGATACTCAACCATCTTTTGTGAAATGCAGGTACAAGGATATGAAAAGAGGAAGACCCCCACTAAAACGAGTAGTCTGAGATGGGTCACTTTGAGAGGATATCGATTGACTCTTTGAGATGCTGGAGAGACTTATCTCCACTTAGGAGGCCTGGAAAGTGAGGAAGGAGCTGTCTGACCCTCCCCCACTACAACAATATGAGTCACCCCTGCATCAAGAAGATCCAGTGCCACCCTGATATAGTCTTGCTCCACCATATCATCTAGCACCGCTACAATACGATCTGATGCACCCACCATACAACCAGGTGCCGTCACAGGGCCACCTGATCCCTCTCTAGCATAATCTAATCCCTTTTATATAGGACCCAGTTCCACCCATGATTGACCCTAACTACATTGAGAGGTATAAAAGATTAAACCCATATATTTTTGTAGGGGCATCCTCATTCGAAGATGGTAAATATTAGTTAGCCGAGAAAGAGAAGATCTTCGCAATTCTTGGGGTAGTTTCTGGACAGAACATTTTACTTGCCACTTACATGCTCATGGGAGAGGCAGGTCGCTAGTGACAGCTGAAACAGGCTACCCTGCCCATTCCAGTCACTTGAGAACAGTTCCTGGTAACCTTCAAAGTAGAGCACCTCCTAGAGCATCTTTGATATTTGAAGGAAATTGAGTTTTCACACTTGGTCCAAAGTGAGATGATAGTGTCTAAGTATGCCCGAAAGTTCATAAAGTTAAGTCAGTATTCTCCTGAGGGTATGATGGATGAAAACAGAAAAGTAAGGAAGTTTGAGTGGGGCCTCCGTCCTGAGATCAGACAACAACTGTACGTATTCAAGCTAAGCACTTACTCGGCAGTTCTGGCCAAGGCACAGTTAATAGAGAGGAACCTTCACATTTTTTCTCCAATGGTAAAAAATTCCAAACCCTCGGTTCCACATCGCAGACCAGCACCTACTGCATCGATTCAATAGAACAAAAGACCTAGGCTTGTGACTCAACCTCCTTCTCAAGCTTTGGCAACAGGACACAGTAGGACTCACCAATACAATGATAAGGATCATGGAGACCAACTCTGCTATTGCCTCAACTATACCTGCCATATATGTGGAAGTGCCCAACACTACGCGAGGAAATGCCCGTGAAATTAGAATTAGACCAGACCTCTCATTCAAGGTAGAGCTTACACCCTCACCTAATAAGATACTGAAGCCAACCCAGATGTGATACATGACCGTCCTAAGAAAGAAATTTGTATCCAAGAGATCCTTGTAATCCGAGAATTCCTGGATGTATTTCCTGATGAACTACCTGCACTAACAGTGGATAGAGAAGTTGAGTTTACTATAAATCTTCAGCCTGACACCCATCCCATCTTAATTGCCCTTTATCGCACGAGTCATGTAAAGATAAAAGAACTGAGAAACATATCATAGATTTACAGGACAGTGTGTCCCCTTGAGGTGCTAGAGTCATATTTGTAGGAAAAAAAGATGAGTCCCTGAGGTTATATATTGACTACAAAGGATTGAACAAAATTACAATCAAGAATAAGTACCCCATCCCTAGGATTGATAATCTTTTCGAGCAGTTACAGGGTGCTTAGGTTTTCTCCAAGATAGACTTGAGTTCGGGTTACCATCAGTTAAAGATCAGGGTAGAGGACATTCCCAGGTTAGCCTTCAGAACCAGGTATGGACACTATAAGTTTTGAGTCATGCCATTTGGCTTAACTAATGCGCCAAATATTTTTATGGACTTGATAAACAAAGTTTTTAGATAATTCTTAGATCAGTTCGCCATTGTATTTATTGATGATATCTTGATCTATTCAAAGAGCAGAGAAAAAGGCACTTATCACTTGACTCAGGTTTTACAGGTTTTGAAGAGAAAAAAATTGTATGCAAAATTGAACAAGTGTAAGTTCTGACTCGAGTAGACTACCTTCAAAAGGCAATAATATCAAAGGATGGGGTGTTAGTGAATCTCGAAAAGGTTGAGGCAGTACTTGGTTGGGAAAAATTAACTTCAGTTAAGGAGATTGGTAACTTTTTAGAAATAACATATTGTTACCACAGGTTTGTGGAAAAATTTTCTAGTCTAGTCGCTCCTTTGACCCCACTTACAAAAAATAACGTCAAGTTCGAGTAGAACGATGATTGTAAAAGGAGATTTACAGAACTCAAAAAATGATTGATTATCGCACTCGTTTTGGCTATATCGAGTGGCACAGTTAGATATACAATGTATAGTGATGACTCTTACTTTGGGTTGTGTTCTGATATAGCATGGAAATGTATGGCTTATAGGTCCAGACAGTTGAAGAGTCATGAAAATAATTACCCCACCCACGACTTAGAACTTGCCGCTATTATCTACGCTTTGAAGACCTGACATCACTACTTGTATGAAGAGACTTTTGAAATTTATACAGATCATAAAAGCTTGAAGCATATATTCACTCAGAATGATCTCAACATGTGTCAAAGGCATTGGATAGAGCTCCTTAAGAACTATGATTATAAGATTTTGTATCACTCAGGTAAGGGCAATGTGGTAGCCGACGCGCTCAGCAGAAAAAGTACAGGTATGTTGGTTCACTTAATAGTTTTTGAAAGTAGGGTAATAGAGGCTGCACAATAGATACGACTTCAGGACTTGAAGAGAGTTACATGCCTGACCCATATAACTATCCAACCTGAATTGATTCAGAGAATAAAAGAAGCCCAATTGACTGATTCCACCTTAGCAGCTCTCAGGAAGGATATAGAACAGGGAGTAAATCCAGAATTCCAAGTCGCTGCCGATGAGTTGCTCAAGTTTTAAGACAGGGTGTGTGTCCTAGATGATAGTGAACTAAAAAAGAACATCATGACAGAGGCCCACAGCTCAAAGTTCATAATGTATCCCAGAAGTACTAAGATGTATCAAAATATGTGACCCCAATTTTGGAGGAGTGGAATGAAAAGAAAAATCGTTGATTTTGTCTCCAAGTGCCTTGTGTATTAATAGGTTAAGGCAGAACATCAACGTCTAGGTGGACTACTTCAGCTACTACTGATTTCAGAGTATAAATGGAAATATATCACCATGGATTTTATAACATAGTTACCTAAGGCACGCTCGGGATATGATACTATTTATATAATTATTAACCGGCTCACCAAGTCTTCTCATTTTTTAGCTATCAAAATGACTGATCCTTTAGAGAAGCTAGCAAGAATTTATATCCGGGAGATAGTCAGACTATATAAAGTTCCAGTGACAATGGTATCCGACAAAGACTTCAGATTCACCTCTCGATTTTGGTCTAATTTTCAACAAGCAATGAGAACGAAACTGTCCATCAACATAGCATTCGACCCTTAACTTGATGGACAGTCAGAACGAATAATTCGCACACTGGAGGATATGCTCAGAACTTGTGTTCTGGACTTTGGAGGACTTTGGGATGATCATCTACTCCTGATAGAGTTCACCTACAATAACAATTACTAAGTAAGTATCGGTATAGCCCCGTATGAGGCATTGTATAGCTGATTCTGTAGGTCGCCGATCTGTTAGGAAGAGATGGATGATAAAAAATTATTTGGCTCAGATCTTGTAGAGGAGACCACAACCAAGATAATTAAAATTAGCAAGAACATTCAGACAGCTCAGAGTAGGTAGAAGAGTTATGCAGACACTCGGAGGAGAGATCTGAAATTTGAAAAAGGCGATAAGGTGTTTCTTAAGGTCACCCCCTTCAAGGGTATTAGCTGGTTTGGTAAGAGGGGAAATTAAATCTCCAATTCATAGACCGTTTGAGATCTTGGACAGGAATAGTACATCCGCTTATAGATTAGTACTACCTCTAGAGCTATCTAGAGTCCATAACATGTTTTATGGGTCTACCCTGTCTCACGAGCCATTTTCACTCTAGGAGGATTTATCTTGTAAGGAAGTACCGGTAACCATTTTGGACCGAAAAAGTAAAGTACTTTGCAACAAAAAAATGTTCTTCATCAAAGTCTTATGGTAGAATCACACAAGGGACAAGGTTGTTTGGGAGCTAGAATCGGACTTTAAAACCCAGTACCCCAACTGTTTGACTTGTGATAGGACAACAAATTTGAGGGACCAAATTTCTTCTTAAGAATGGGAGAGTTGTAACATCTGGGCCTGAAACTTTGGTCAGAGATAAGTTTTCAATTAATACAATTATATATATAAATAATTTGATCTTTATTTTAATTTAATTTTGTGGAATTTTTGAGAAAAAAAAAATTAGAGACGAAATTGAAAATAATTCTGGAAAAAGGGGCAAAACTGTGAATAAAAAGAAGTGTTTTTGAAAGAGAATTTAAAAATAGGGGGTAAAATAACTATAAAAAAAAATATGACCACGTGGGACAGCCGTGTCAGCAACCACGGCGAGTTAGAACACGCCGCGTGGTGGACATGCTGACATTAGCTCCACGCGGGAGGCCACGCAGGTGATCCGCGTGCCTGGGCAATCCAACAGTCTAGATCTCATATGGAACGCATGAATGGCCTGAATCTATCTTCTTCAGACGCAATCGAATGGATGTGATTGATCATGATGAATGGCTCTGATTCGCACATGTGATTCGCCTAAATAGGCAACAATTGGACAATTTCTTCGCTCCACATCGACTTGAACAGACAGTCTGGATTGAATGGATATGAGTATTTAAACTCCACTTTGCAGGGAACCAAAACCCTACCCAATAGAGGAGTGCCTGGAGAAGAAGAAAAATGGTAAGCTAGGGAAAAAGGCAGACACCAGAGAAGGAGATCGGCTACCATTGTCGCTGCACCGGAGCCATCACCGATGCTAAAACATGTAGTTTTTCCCCCTTCAGCTCAAAATTCAATCCTGGATCTTTCTATGCTCATATTGGAGCCAAAAGGCTGACGGGTGAGCCAGAAAACATGAGCAAAGCTCGGCTGAGCCACCGCGGCTGAAATCCAAAACTTTCTATGATGAGCCCTTTCTTATTTTTTGTTTCCCTCAATTTTCTGACCATTGTTTTTCTCGTCCTTTTCTAGTGCAGGTTAGTCGAAGGAGAATCCCAGCCACGAAGGAGGAACGACAGAGCCGCCACACTCAGAGACCCTTTTGCTAGTAGGGTTTTAGTTTTTGCCTTTTCTGGCCAACAGATGCTCCCTAGCTTAGTTTTTCACATGTAAAACCGACCAAAATCGGCCTAAACTGGCCGAAAACGGCCAGGTGGATAGGAACTGCCATTATGGGCAGCGATGCCGTGCCGGAACCCTAAATTGGCCAAAAAAGTTTAAAAACATTTATTTTTACTTTTTGAAGTATTTTTAGATACATAACAGGTATTTAATTTCTGCACGAAAAATTCAGAAAACTTGAGGACTGCTAGGAGATGTAGTGAAAAGTACAGTATTTCGAACACCTATTCGGAGTAAAAATCTCTCACCTTTTTTCTATTACGATAAATTGAAGCTTAATAATCAATAACATTATGTTTTGTGAAAATTAGTAAACCCTAAAATTAATTACAGGTCACTAGTGGAGCCGGAACTAGTCAGTACATATTTGCCTTGGTTTATTATTTATTTTCTCTTATACTATCTAAATTGCTTACTATTATGTTGTGTTGCCCTCATATATTGATTTGTTTACAATAAATGTCCTAGTCATGTTTTCTTGATTTACGTATCGTTTATTTGCATGACTTATTATTGATTTGTAAATATGAGATATTGGTATATAATTGGTGATTGGTTGATGACGTAGAATATATATATGAAAGGTTTATCGGATACCCTGCGAAAGGGTTTACGGATCCAGTGCATAAGAAAAACCTTACCGTGGGCATTATCTCAGTCAGACGGGGTTAAGATGTAAAGACCCGAACTAAAAGAAAAGAATTTATTATATAAAGGCGAAAACAAATAATAAAGTTAGGGTTTATATTCTTTACATAGTAAATTGAAATGCCCAATAGGATTACGGGAATGTCCCTACTATAGCGGCTTTTAAAAACAAGCAAATAAATGATTTTAAAAAATAGATAAATATCCTAGGGGTTAACCTCTACTAGGTATTGAAAGAATCTGGGAGGTAAACTACTGATAAATTTCTTATTAATTGGGATCTAGATTTTGGTTCTCTTGATCTGAAATGGTTAATAGAAGAGTGAGTTACACTAGTCCAATAAGAATATCACGCTAATCACTGATACGGAAAATAAAAATTGGTAAAAATCACAAAACAACTAATGAAACCTTTAATTTAAGTAAATTCATTCAATATCAAAACGTTATTTTCATACTTACTGTTATGAGTTTTCCAAAAATAACCTATAAGACAAACACCCATATAACATTTATTATTTTATGTACAAGTGAGTAAAGTCGATCATTCTCCCTTTTTACCTGCTTACTGGGACTCCTGAGAGTCCATAGGGATATCTCCCTACTCGTCAATTCAATATTTAAATTTCTCAATTTATCCGGCTATCTCCATATCTCGTCCGGTAATAAGCGCCAAACACACCATGACCTTGATACCCCGTTCATTATGAGAGTGAACTATATCTCGCAACCCTTTCAGTATGGGATCCCTCTGTCCTGTCCGGCTGAGCTATTGTCCACGGTAGGGTTTTTCCTATGTACTAGGTCCGTCCACCCTTTCTCAAGGTACACAGTAAGCTTTTCATGTATAGATCCCCATCAACAAACAATCACCAATCGCCTACTAGCATCTCATTTTGTATTCACAGATCAATCAAATGACATTTAAGCAAACGATACATTTTTTATACCTTAATAATTAAGAAACGTAATTAGGGTCTCTATTTCAAATCAGCCAATCATATAAAAATTACAATAAGGCAATCAATAATAAAGAAATAATTAAATATAATAATTTAAATCATACGACGAAACAATAAGCAATTTACGCAGTATAGAAAAATAAATAGAGACATAGACGAGCTTAGAGCAATTGTACACTGACCAGTTTTTTGACTCTACTAGTAACCTGTAATTATTGTTAGGATTTTTCTAATTTTTACAAAACACAAGATTACCGATTTATTAAACCTCCATTTATCGTAATAGGAAATAGGGTAATGGATCCTTACCCGAATCAGTATTTCGACGCGCTATGCTACCTACTACGTCTCCTGACAGGCCTTGAGTTTCCTAAATTTTTCTTGAAAAAATTAAAATACTCGTCACGTATCCAAAAATATTCTAAAAACTCAAAATCAGTGTTGAAAATCCTTTCAGACCGATTTTAGGGTTTCGGCACGGTGGTGCCACCATGCTCCAGCGTTGGCTCCACCGCCCATGGTGGCGGTTCGCCTTGGTTTAGTCAGTTTTGACTGATTTTACACGTACCCCTACAAAAAAATATGTTAAAAAGCCTCAATTGGATAGAAAATTCAAGAAAATCGAACCTATCGGTGGGGGAAGGGGCGGTCTCTGGGTGTGGCGGCTCCGCTGGTTCTCTTTCGTGGCTGTGGTTTCTTCTTTGGCTAACCTGCATAGAAATAAATGATGAACACAATGGTCAAAGAATTGTGTGAAACGAAAAATGAAAAAGGGATCATCGGAGAAGATTTACGATTTTGGCCGCAGTTTTTGGCTCACCCGCCATCCCTTTTGCTCTAATATGGTCACAGAGAGGCTCAGAATTGAATTTTGACATGGGAGGGAAGAATTTTACCTTCTTTTGGCGATCGACGGTGGCTCCAGTTCGGCGGTGACCGGTGGTCAATCTCATTCTCCGATGTCTGGTTCTTCTTCTCTGGCAAGAGTAGGTGCGGCTAGGGTTAGGGTTTCCTGGAACGTGATGTTTAAATATTCATCTCATCTCGATCTGGACTGTCCATTTGGGGATACGTGGCCCTCTCTCGTCCGTTGGATCTATCTTATTCAGAAAATAAATTTGGATTGCACGATCAGATATAATCTGACCGTTCGATCGTGCTTGAAGAGGGAACGCATATGGGCCATTCACGTGCGTGAGCTGAGATCTGAATCGTCGGATCGTAGGGCACACAGATCGTTCACGTAGCTTTCTGTGTGGTGTCGATGTCAATGAGGTTGGCCGGCGGCATGCTCTGGTTCGCTAAGGTTGCTGACCGGTCCGTCTCACATGGCCAAACTTTTTCTTTTTGTGTTTTAACCTCCCATTTTTAATTTTTCTTTCAAAAACACCACATGGACTCAAAATTTCACCCATTCTTCTAAAAATTATTTTCAATTTCGTTCATAATCTATTTTTTCTCAAAAATTTAATAAAACTAAATTGAAATAAAATAAAATTAATTATTTATATAAATTTTTAATGAAAAAAAGATTATCTTGGGTTGATTTTCGGGCCCAGATATTACATGAGAAGTCTCATACCAGAAGGGGTTGGGAGGTATAATTCACCCTCATACCGAATGGAGTATTGAGGCGGTGGTATGTTTTGGCGCCCATTACTGGACGATGTATGAGGACGGTCGGTTAATCGATAACCTGGATATTAAGCTCATGCATAAGGGGATCTATATGGACTCTTAGAGGTACTGGTAAACAGGTAAAAAGGTAAATTGTTATTCTTGTCCACTTAAATATGAAATCGCAATGTTATTTGAGTTATTGTCTTCATAGGTCAATTTGGAAAACTCATAAATGATAAGTATGGAATAAATAATTTTTATGTTAAATGAATTTATTTATCTAAACTAATGACTCTATTAGTTATTTTATAAGTTTTACCAACCTTCGTTTTTTCGTATCAATGATAAGTATGATATTCTTATTAGGCTAGTGTAGCTCATTTTCCTATTTAACTATTTTAGATTAAGAAGATTAAGATCCATATCTTAAACAACAGGAGGGTTGTAATAAAGGTTACCTCCCATACCCCATCAAAGTTGCCCAACGGAGATTAACCCCATAGATTTTTTTTCTCGTTTGTTTTAACTATTTATTCCATTACTATGAACTGCTGTAAAAGGGATATTCCCGTAACCCTATTGGATATTCTTTTTTACTGTAACGACCCCGAAAATTTAAATGAAGATGTATGTATTAAAAATCTTAAATGCGGAAGCAAAATAAAAATTATGATTAACATCCCTTACACAATAACCATAAACGTATTCAACGTATGAAAGAATAAACTAATTAAAAGAAATACTCGAAATAAAAACTATAAATAGAACTATAAAATCTTTAGGCATCTAACTCGCCGTATTCCTGTGGAACGGGCTCCGGAACCACGTCTTCCTGATCTGAAATGGCTAAGTAAAGAATGAGCTAACTAGCTCAGTAAAGACATCACACTATCTCACTACCACAGAAGTAAAGGTTGGTAGAAAACAAAAACGACCAATGAAGTATAATTATTAACAAACTCATTTATCAATAATAAAAACTTTTACTGTCCACTTACCTCGGTGAGATTCATAAAAATATCATATGGAAACAATAACATTATAACCATCATAAAATCATATACGCTTTGTAACATAACACATGTTATACTTTGCACTTCAATAATCAGACAACAAATTTCCTCTTTTACCAGCCTACTAGTATCCGTGGGGATCCATAGGGGGTCCTTGCTACACGTGAACCATTAACATTAATAATCTGATTCCAGGGTCGTCCCCATATCCCGTTCGGTATGGGCGCCAAAATCATAAACCTCAATACCCCGTCCGGTATGAGGGTAAAACGGGCCGTCCCCATACCCCGTCCGGTATGGGTGCTAAAACCATAAATCTCAATACCCTGTCCGGTATGAGGGTGAAATGAACCGTCCCTATACCCCGTCCAATATGGGCGCCAAAACACATAAGGTCTCCATACCTCGTCCGATATGAGAGACCACGTTCCCGGTAGGGTTCCCTACGGATCCGGTCCGTCCACTATCTCCCATGATATCTAGTCAGGCTGTCCACATTATCCATTTATCAATTCACATAATCTTTTTCCCATTTTCCTTGGTCTCAATTTTCCAATCATACACAAACACGTAAACCAATAATAACACCAAATAAAACAACACAATATTGGGTTCACCATAATTTAACCATAAAAAAAGAAACCATGATTCATGTATACGAAACCATAAAATAAATACATCAAATACCATACTGCATTTAATACTGAAAAATAGATTAAACAACAACTGACCGACAATATATCAGATTCGGGCTCCATTGGCAATCTCAATCAATTATACATATCTATAAAGTCATAAAATACCGTTTTATCATTTATTAGGCTTTAATGTCGGATAGAAAATAGGGTGAGAGATCCTTACTTATTTCGGGATCTGAAATCGGCTCTACAGTGTGCCTACGGGCTGTCCCTAAATTCTCTAAATTTTTCTCAGGAAATTGAAATGCACTACCGGTACCTGCATGTGTCCCAAAAACCCCAAATCAGACCCAGAGTCCCTTTTCGACCAATATCAAAATTCCAGCACGGCGGCTCCGCCGTGCTCCAGCGACGGCACCGCTGCTCGCGGCAGCGATCCACATCGAGTTGGCTGTTTTCGGCCGAACTTGCATTGGTTCCTGCGATAAAACAACCCTAGAGCCTTCGGTGGGCCAAAAAATTACGAAAAACCGAGACTTACCAGCGGTGGAGCTCTCGGGTACGGCGGCTTCTTCGGCAAGAGTCGCGGTTTGATGTTTTACTCCGGTCAACCTGTAGAGAAAAGGATGGTGATCACAGTAGTGTAAAAATTGCATCAAACGGGAACCGGAAAGGGCCTTATCAGAGGTAAAAATCGAAGAAAGCCGCAGCGGCGCTGCTGGACTTCGGTGGTATTTTTCGGTCGATTGGCCGGTGGTTTGGCTCCAATTTGGCCATAAGCGGATTCAGCTTCCAAAAACGAGCCAAGGGGAGAAAATTTACCTCGTTTGGCGGTCGGAAAATCCTCCGGTGCGGTGGCGGCGACCGGCTCCTCCGGCAAAGGCACTAGCGGCTAGGGTTTGGGGTCGGGTGTGGGTGAGGTTATTTATAACCTTTCCATTTTAATCTCAGCTGTCTATCACGGTTTAATCTGGATTGTCCGATCGCGATTAAAATAGAAATAAATCTGGGTCGTCCATCGCGATGCGATCTGGACCGTCCGCACGTGATTCAATCTAGGTCGTCCGCACGCTCACTCTGGGCCGCACGCGTGAGATCTGGACCGTTCGATCGCGTGCACGTGGATCGCTCATGTGGCTCCTTCCGCGTGGTCTCCCACATCAGCTTCCTTGCCACGCGGCGTGTTCTGGTTGGTCGGGGCTGCTGACGTGGCTGCTGACGTGTCACAACTTTTCTAAATTACGTTTTGACCTCCGATTTCTGATTTTCTTTTCAAAACCACCCACATAATCCAAATTTTCACTCATTTTTTCCCAAAATCAATTTCAATTAAATCCCAAAAATAATTTTACCATATTTTATTATTATTATTATTTTTATTTTCATTAAATTAAACTAAATTAAATTAAAACTTTATAAATTAAATATTAAAAAATTAAACTAAAATTCTAATATAAATTAAAATAAATTAAAAATTAAAATAATAATAATAATAATAATAAATTTGGGTGTTACAACTCTCCCCCCTTAAAGAGATTTGGTCCCCCAAATTTGCCTCTTACTCTTGGTCGAACAAATGGAGATACTGGGTTCTAAAATCTGATTCTAGCTCTCAGGTAGCCTCCCTTGGTGTATGGTTCTGCCACGCGACTTTTACAAATGATATTTTCTGGTTGCGGAGTATCCTGCTCTTTTATTCCATGATACCGACTGGTACTTCTTCATAAGATAAGTCCTCTTGGAGTGGAAGCAGTTCATGAGCCAAGGCATGAGAGGAGTCCGGGTTGTACTTACGTAGCATGGATACGTGGAACACATTATGGACCTTGGAGAGCTCTGGAGGCAGTGCTAGTCTGTAGGCAGCAGTACCAATCCTGTCTAAGATTTCAAAAGATCCAATAAATCGGGAGTTCAATTTTTTTCTCTTGTCGAACCTACTAATTCCCTTGAAAGGAGTGACCTTAAAAAAGAACACCCGGTCGCCTTTCTCAAACGCTAGATCTCTCATTCGGGTGTCCACAAAACTCTTTTACCTGCTCTGAGCCGTTTGAATGTTCTTTCTGATTTTAACTATTTTATACGTGGTCTCCTCTACCAACTCCGGGCCGAACAATCTTCTATGGCCCACTTCTTCCCAACAAATCGGTGATCTGTACGGGCATCCATATAACTCCTCAATGGAGCTATGCCGATGCTTGCTTGGTAGCTGTTGTTGTAAGCAAACTCTATCAGGGCTAGATGGTCATCCCAATGACCCCCGGAGTCAAAGACACATGCTCGGAGCATATCCTCAAGTGTACGAATTGTCCTTTCTGATTGTCCATCAGTCTGAGGATGGAAGATAGTACTGAAAGACAGCTTTGTTCCCATGGCTTGCTGAAAGCTACTTCAAAATCGAGAAGTGAACCTGGGGTCCCTATCGAATACCACTGTTATTGGAACTTCGTGCAATCTGACTATTTTCCAGATATACATTCTTGCCAACTTGTCCAAGGGGTCGGTCATTCTGATGGCCAATAAGTGGGAAGATTTGGTAAGCCGGTCAACGATTACCCAGATGGTGTCATGTCCTGAACGTACCTTGGGTAATCCCGTTACGAAGTCCATAGTGATGTGTTCCCACTTCCACTCCGGAATTGGTAACGGCTGAAGTAGCCCACCTGGGCGCTGATGCTCTGCCTTGACCTGCTGACATACCAAGCACTTGGATACAAAGTCGGCTATGTCTCTCTTCATCCCATTCCACCAAAATCGGGGTCGCATGCCTTGCTACATTTTGGTGATTCCTGAATGCATGGCAAACTTCGAGCTATGGGACTCTGTCATGATGTCTCTTTTTAACTTACTGTCATCTAGGACACACACCCTGTCTTGAAAACGGAGTAATCCATCGGTAGAGATTCAAAATTCTGAGCTCACTCTCTGTTCTGCATCCTTCTTGCGGGCTACCAGGGCGGGGTCAACTGACTGGGCTTCCCTTATTCTCTGGATTAACTCGGGTTGGACTGTCAGGAGGCCCAAACATGTGGCTCTCCTCAAGTCCTGAAGTCAAACTTGTTGTGTGGCCCTAATTTGCCTGCATTCTAAAACCATCAAATGGGCTAAGATACTTGCAATTTTCTTGCTGAGAGCATCTGCTACCACGTTGCTTTTAACCGGTATAAGATATCACAATCATAGTCTTTAAGGAGTTTCATCCACCTTCTCTGATGCATGTTGAGATCCTTCTGAGTGAATATGTGTTTCAAACTCTTATGATCGGTATAGATCTGAAAGGTCTCTCTGTATAAGTAGTGGCACTAGGTTTTCAAGGCGTGTATGATTGCGGCAAGCTCCAAGTCGTGAGTGGGATAATTCTTCTCATGATTCTTTAACTACCTAGACCCATATGCTATGACCTTTCCATGCTGCATCAGGACACAACCCAAGCCTAGATAGGAGGCATCACTATAAACTGTATATCCTCCTGATCCACTCGGTAAAACCAGTACGGGTGCAGTCATCAGCCGCTTCTTTAATTCTGAAAAGCTTCTTTCGCAGTCCTCATTCCACTGAAATTTGGCATTCTTCTTTGTAAGTCGGGTTAGAGGAGCTGCTAGGCTGGAGAATCCTTCAACAAACCTGCGGTAATAACCTGCCATCCCTAGGAAACTCCAGATTTCCTTAACTGATGTCAACTTCTCCCAGCCAAGTACCGCTTCAACCTTTTTGGAATTCACTGATACTCCTTCATTTGATATGATGTGTCCTAGGAAGGCGGTCTGCTCAAGCTAGAATCCACACTTACTCAACTTTGCATATAATTTCTTGTTTCTGAGGACCTGCAAAACTTGGGCAAGATGGTGAGCATATTCTTCTCTGCTTTTTGAGTAGACTAAGATGTCATCGATGAACACGATAACAAATTGATCCAAGAACTCTCTGAAGACCCTGTTCATCACATCCATAAAGATTGTCGGGGCGTTAGTTAGCCCAAATGACATGACCAGGAACTCATAGTGTTCGTACCTGGTTCGAAAAATCGTCTTGGTGATGTCTTCTGTTCTTGTTTTCACCTGATGGTAACCTGATCGCAGGTCTATTTTAGAAAA
The DNA here is from genome assembly GCF_054855325.1 of Carica papaya. Lineage (NCBI taxonomy): Eukaryota > Viridiplantae > Streptophyta > Magnoliopsida > Brassicales > Caricaceae > Carica > Carica papaya. The sequence continues at coordinate 30,890,552 of NC_142311.1, forward strand.
GACCTGTACACCCTACAGCTGATCGAAGAGGTCATCAATTCTGGGAAGGGGATATTTGTTCTTGACCGTAACCTTGTTCAATCCTCTGTAATCAATACACAGTCTCAACGTTCCATCTCCATTCCTTGCAAAAGTGACTCCAGCACCCCAAGGGGACATACTGTGTCTAATAAAACCACTGTCTTGCAATTCAATGATCTGTTTCCTCAGCTCTTCCATCTCAATGCGGCTCATGCGGTAAGGAGCAACCAAAATGGGTTGGGTGTCTGGCTGTAAGTCTATAATGAACTCGACTTTCCTGTCCACTGGCAGTCCGGGTAATTCGTCTGGAAAGATATCTGGAAAGTCTCGGACTACCGGAATCTCTTGGATACAAATTTCCTTCTTGGGTTTTCCTAGTTAGAGAAAACAGCAAGATTAAGGTACAAAAAAATTAAGAAAACTTACCATCAAGGAATAAGTACTAAATGATTTTATTAATTTGTAAATGGCTCCTCATTGGGAGGATTAAATACAACTTTCTTGTTAAAGCAATCTATGGTGGCGTGATGCGCCACTAACCAATCCATTTCTAAGATTACATTAAAATCCCCCGTGTCTAAACCTATCAGGTCTACACTCAGTTTCCTATTTGCTATCTCCACGGCACAAGCTCTGTAGATAACTTCTAATAGTGTTTCACCTCCAGCAGTAGACACAAACAACATTGAATCAAGTTTATCAGGTGATACATTAAGTTTGGAAGCAAAAATATGTGAAACAAATGAATGCGATGCACCAGTGTCAAATAAAACATGAGCAATATGGTAACAGATAATGTATATACCCTGTGCCACGTCCGGGTCGGTGTCGGCATCCTACTGGGTAAGGTTGTAAACCCTGCCCTAAAAAGGAGGTCTTCCCTGGTTCTGGTTCCTCGGGCACTCTCTCGCATAGTGCTGGGCACTACCACATATGCGACATGTATTGTTGAGGCGGTAGCATGGTCGGTCCCCGTGATCCCTGCCACAGTGCTGGTAGATCTTTCCACATGCTGCCCCTGGAGCCTGAGGAGGGGCTTGGATCACTGGTCTGGGCCTCTTGTTTGGTTGGACCGGCGCAGTAGGTGCTGGTCTGCAGGGTGGAGCTGAGGGTCGGTGACTCCCTGCTGACTGAGGACGGGTGTTGAAACTCCTCTCCATAATCTGTGCCTTTGCTAGAATGGCTGAGTATGTCTTGAGCTCCAGTACTAATAAGTGTTGCTTGATTTCTGGGCGGAGGCCCCACTGGAATCTCCTGGCCTTCCTGCCTTCATCCATCAATATCTCCGGGGAGTATCGGCCCAGCTCTAAGAACTTATAAGCATATTCCGATACCGTCATATTTCCCTGGACCAGGTGAATAAACTCCATCTCCTTCAGGTGTCGGATGTGCTCAGGGAGATAATCTGCATGGAAGGCCGCTAAGAACTGCTTCCAAGTGGCTGGTGTAGGCGGGGTGGTTTGCTTGAGCTCCCACCAATGACCTGCTTCCCCTACCAGCATGTAGGAAGCAAGGGCAGCTCTCTGCTCGAGGACCACTCCCAAGGTCTTGAAAGCTCTCTCAGTCTCTGCCAACCAGTACTGGGCATCTTTAAAAGAGGATCCTCCTACAAAAGTAGAAGGGTTTAGTCTCCTGTACCTCTCTATGTAGCCCGGGTCGATCAAGGAAGGAGCTGGGTCCCGTGGAAGAGGGACTGGGCCCGGCTGGGGATAGAATGGAGGGCCCTGTGGTGGCACCTGCTGATATGGTGGGGGCACCGGATTGTACTGTGGCGGTGCCGGGCAGTGCGGTGGCTGGGGCACTGGTTCATACTGCGGCGGTGGTGCCGGGTGGTACTGTGGTGGAGTAGGCTCGTGCCGGGGTGGCTCGGGATCCGCTTGCAGTAGCGGTGGCTCAAATCGTGGTAGTGGGGGAGGTTCGGGTAACTCCCTTCTCTCATCTCGACCTTGCTGGGCGGCCATGATCCTTTCCAGCATCTCAAATATTTTGTCCACATCTTCCCGAAGAGAATCATCCCGGGCTACTCGGTTTTGTGGGGGTCTTCCTCTCCTCATTTCTTTGTACCTGTATTTCACACGGAAGAGTTGAGTAACGATTTAGCAGTGGATATTTCTCTAAGCATTATTGTGTAAGGGATGAGTCCGAGGAACGCGGCTCTGATACCAACTGTAACGACCCCAAAAATTTAAATGAAGATGTATATATTAAAAATATTAAATGCGAAAGCGAAATAAAAATTCTGATTAACATCTCTTACACAATAACCATAAACGTATTCAACGTATGAAAGAATAAGCTAATTAAAAGAAATACTCGAAATAAAAACTATAAATAGAACTATAAAATCTTTAGGCGTCTAACTCGCCGTCTTCCTGTGGAACGAACTCGGGAACCACGTCTTCCTGATCTGAAATGGTTAAGTAAAGAATGAGCTACACTAGCTCAGTAAAGACATCACACTATCTCACTATCACAGAAGTAAAGGTTGGTAGAAAACAAAAACAACCAATGAAGTATAATTATTAACTCATTTATCAATAATAAAAACTTTTACTGTTCACTTACCTCGGGGAGATTCATAAAAATATCATATGAAAACAATAACATTATAACCATCATAAAATCATATACGCTTTGTAACATAACACATGTTATACTTTGCACTTCAATAATCAGACAACAGATTTCCTCTTTTACCAGCCTACTAGTATCCGTGGGGATCCATAGGGGGTCCCCGCTACACGTAAACCATTAACATTAATAATCTGATTCCAGGGCCGTCCCCATACCTCGTCCGGTATGGGCGCCAAAATCAGGAACCTCAATACCCCGTCCGGTATGAGGGTGAAACGGGCCGTCCCCATACTCCGTCCGGTATGGGCGCCAAAACCATAAACCTCAATACTCCGTCCGGTATGAGGGTGAAACGGGCCATCCCCATACCCCGTCCGGTATAGGTGCCAAAACACATAAGGTCTCCATACCCCGTCCGATATGAGAGACCACGTTCCCGGTAGGGTTCCCTACGGATCCGGTCCGTCCACCATCTCCTAGGATATCTAGTCAGGCTATCCACATTATCCATTTATCAATTCATATAACCTTTTTCCCATTTTTCTTGATCTCAATTTTTCAATCATACACAAACACGTAAACTAATAATAACACCAAACAAAACGACACAACATCGGGTTCACCATAATTTAACCATAATAAAAGAAATCATGATTCATGCATACGAAATCATAAAATAAATACATCAAATACCATGCTGCATTTAATACTGAAAAATAGATCAAACAACAACTGACCGATAATATATCAGATTCGGACTCTATTGGCGACCTCAATCAATTATACATATCTATAAAGTCAAAAAATACCGTTTTATCATTTATTAGGCTTTAATGACGTGATAGAAAATAGGGTGAGAGATCCTTACTTGTTTCGGGGTCTGAAATCGGCTCTACAGTGCGCCTATATGCTGTCCTTAAATTCTCTGAATTTTTTCTGAAAAACTGAAACGCACTACCAGTACCTACACGTGTCTCAAAAATTCCAAATCAGACCCAGGGCCCTTTTTCGGCCAATATCGAAATTCCGGCACAGTGGCTCTGCCGTGCTCCGGTAATCCGCCTCGGGTTGGCCGTTTTTGGCCGAATTTGGCCAAACTTGCATTAGTTCCTGCGATAAAACAACCCTAGGGCCCTCGGTGGGCAAAAAAATTACGAAAAATTGAGACTTACCGGCGGCGGAGCTCTCGGGTGCGGCGGCTTCTCTGGCGCGAGTCGCGTTTGATGTGTTGCTCCGGTCAACCTGTAGAGAAAAGGACGGTGATCACAGTGGTGTAAAAATTGCATCAAACGAGAACCGGAAAGGGCCTCATCGGAGGCAAAAACCGAAGGAAACCGTGGTGGCGCTGCTGGACTTCGGCGGTGTTTTCCGGTCAGGACGGTGGTTTGGCTCCGATTTGGCTATAGGCGGATTTAGCTTTGAAAAACGAGCCAAGGGGAGAAAATTTACCTTGTTTGGCGGTCAGAAAACCCTCTGGTGCGGTGGCGAGTGGCGACGGCCGGCTCCTCCGGCAACTGGTTCTTCTTCTCCGGCGAGGGCACTGGCGGCTAGGGTTTGGGGTCGGGTGTAGATGATGTTATTTATAACCTTCCCATTTTAATCTCAGCCGTCCATCACGGTTTAATTCGGACCGTCCGATCGCAATTAAAATAGAAATAAATCTGAACCGTCCATCGCGATGCGATTTGGACCGTCCGTGCGTGATTCAATCTGGGCCGTTCGTGCGTGTGAGATCTGGGCCATCCGCACGCGTGAGATCTGGACCGTTCGATCGCTTGCACGCGGATCACTCACGTGGCTCCATCTGCGTGGTCTCCCGCGTCAGCTTACTTGCCACGCGGCGTGTTCTGGTTGGTCGGGGTTGCTGACGTAGCTGCTGACGTGGCACAACTTTATTAAATTGCGTTTAACCCCTGGTTTTCGATTTTCTTTTCAAAAACACCCCGAGAATCCAAATTTTCACTCATTTTTCCCAAAATCAATTTCAATTAAATCTCAAAAATAATTTTACCATCTTTTATCATTATTATTATTTTTATTTTCATTAAATTAAATTAAAAATTTATAAATTAAATATTAAAAAATTAAACTAAAATTTTAATATAAATTAAAATAAATTAAAAATTAAAAAAATAATAAAAATAATAAATTTGGGTGTTGCATTTACTGTGTAAGAAATGTAAACCCTAAATTATTATTTGCTTTCGTTACTACAATACATATATATTCTATTTTTTTTTAAAAGGTTTTGAGTCTTTACAATACATATAAAAATTATTATAAAATATAAATAATTTTTAAATAAATAAATGCATGAAAATATAATTTAATTCGAATTCATAATTTTTAATAAAGAAAATGATACTACGCGTGATTTGTTTAATCAAAATATACAATTAAATAATTAAATATTTTATTATATTTTGTTCTTGAATTTTTGAAATTGATTATATATATAAAAATATCAAATAAAAAAAATTATTTGTTAAATATAAATGATATATAACTTACCTACAGTTTTATTATTATTATTAATTTGCATAGCTTTTATTCTATATAAATTAAAATAATATTAATTATAAACAAAACTATAATATATATTAAATTGCATTAAGTAAAATAATTCATTTAATTGTTACTAAACATTGTTAATTAAAAATAATATAAAAACGTATATTAAAATCAGTACACATAAATAATAAATTAATTATATACCATATATACTTATATTTATTAAATTATATCAATTAAATACATATACAAAATACATCAATTAAATATAATCAAATTAGTTTTAAAAATAATTGATATTTTTTATGATGTAGCTTAACTAGCTATCATTTATACCAAAATTTATATATATACGTATAAGATAATATGGATTAAATATTTAAAATTAAAAAATCATTTATAGAAATGTGGGACTTAAAACTATTTTTTAAATTGGGGAAAAAATTTTATTGTCAGCCAAAGTAATAATAATGTTTAATAAAAAATGATATATTTAATCTAATATTACACAGGGTTGAAACTAACATTTTTAAAAAATAAAAGAAAAAGAAAAAAAAAAAAGGAAAAGGAAAAGTTGGCCAAAACGACGCGTACCGTGTGCGTCGGCGTCAGCATGTGAGATCGTCGTGCGGGGCTCTGGGCCTGTGACAGTTAAACCAGCATGCCATAATTTTCTCCAGAAGACAGCATTTGGGAGACTTTTCCCAGGAAATCTCTCTTAGATCCAAACAATACTTATGGCGACTAGAATTTTTTCTCTGCAATTCCTTCGCCTCCTCATGATCGCATCTGTATTCTTTAAACCTTCTAGCTCCTCCATAAGTTCGCCTAGTTCCATCATCAATCCTTCGAAAGTTAAACAAGTTTCATGGAAGCCAAGGTTCACTTTCTCTCTGTTCGGTTACTAAGCAAATTAATGAAATATATAAAAATTTTAATACTCTATCATACGTTTGTTTTCTTTTTGTTTATTAGTTTAATTAATGGATTTGAGGGTCTTTCTAGGGCGTTTGTGTACGAAGGTTTCCTTACGGACTTAGAATGCGATCACTTGATCTCTCTAGTGAGTGATTACTCGTGTTTATAATTTCACTTTCAACTCCGTTTCAATTGAATTTCCAAAAAAAAAAAAAAATTCAAGTTCACGTTATTTATTGGTAATGACTAATGAGTGTATTATTCTTGTTAACTTTTCGAATACAGGCGAAATCGGAGCTCAAGAGATCTGCGGTTGCGGATAATGTGAGTGGAAAGAGTAAGTTAAGTGAAGTTCGTACAAGTTCCGGGATGTTTATCCGCAAAGCCAAGGTTGCTTCTTTAATTTATCTTGTTTAAAGAATCTTTTCTTTCCCTTTTTTGTTTTTGGTATTTTTTAAGTGTAGTTTGATTTCCTTGCCATTATTTGATATGTTATAGTCGTTGAAAGTTTAAAGCTTCGTCTAATAATCTCTTTCAGTGGAAATAACTTGAGATACAAGGGAGTTCTCCTCTGATGTACATATGTTGGCTGCTAAAAATAAAATCCTTGTTTTATATTCTATTTGCATATTTTCTTTGGAAGAAATTGTAAAACTGTAAAGGAAATAGTCAAAGCATTAAGGTACAATCTTATCAGATGCAATGATATATTATGCTTTTTTTTTTTATATCTTTTATGCTGCTGAGCTTGGCTAAGTAGCTCTGTCATGATCCTTAGGATTGTACTCTAGATTACAGGTGGAGTCTAAAGGAAATAGTCAAAGCATTAAGGTAGATAATCTTATCAGATGCAATGATATATTATGCTTTCTTTTGATATCTTCTATGCTGCTGAGCTTGATTAAGTAGCTCTGTCATGATCCTTAGGATTGTACTTTAGATTACAGGTGGAGTCTGAAGGAAATAGTCAAAGCATTAAGTTAGACGATCTTATCAGATGCAATGATATATTATTCTTTCTTTTGATATCTTTTATGCTGCTGAGCTTGATTAAGTAGCTCTGTCATGATCCTTATGATTGTACTCTAGATTACAGGTGGAGTCTCTAGAATTTTGCATTCATTAGCTTTCTGCCAAGGAAGGATGCCATTTGAAAAGTTCGTCACGTTCAAATGAATATTTGCTGGATCTAATTTTTCTTCTCTACCAAATATCATTTTAGCATATTATGATAGTAGCATTTGTAATTTTCAATTTAGCAACAAATTTTTGCCTTCTACAGACTCAGTTGTTGGATGATTTGAGGATATAAGAAGCTTTTGAGAAGACACTGTAGTATTATATGTAAACAAGAGATTTGTATAGGTATGTATAGGAACACGAGCAACAAGAAAAGAAAATAACCAAAGAAGGCAATACTAAGCCGCGTAAGAAATATTGACCTCTGTAGGACTAGTAAGATAGATAAATAACTATAGATAAAAAGATTCTTGCTCACCCTCAAGCTAGAGCATATGAATTTGATTTTCAAAGTTTGTTATAATGAACTTAAGTTACTGAACTGTAGCATCTCTCAAGGATTTTGTTGACAAATAAGCTAGTCAGTCTGCTAACTTACATGTATAGTAACTATAGTTGAAACCACATTTTGTAAGAGCTTTTCTTCTAATAAAATGACAGTTATCCTCACTCTGTTTAGTACTCTCACGGAGAACTGAGTTTTAATTAATGTTGCTCGCTACCTGGCATTGCATAGTAACTCTATGAGTTGTGATTGTGATTGTGCAAACCCAAGTTCATGGAGGAAATATTTAGCGAAATCTCAGAAGAAATATTAGCCATAGACCTGTCAACACTAGATTTGATCTCACAACTTTAGTCTTACTTTTTCAAGACGCGATATTACCACTGACTAAGTAAAATACCCTGTAGTAGATTTTCAATTAGAAGTGAATCCAGCTCAATCGAGATCTGTATACCTCTAAATTAAGGTGTGTCAGTGGCTCGTTCAGAGTTACGTGCGGCATTGTGGACCTCTTAGACACCTCACAATTCAAAGAGACACAGCTACAAAGAGTGTACTTAACTTAATATGTATAACTTCAAAATTATGTTGCTGATATATCTCCGGATATATGACTTTATGTATGTTATGAAGAGATTGTACATGGGTATTTATATGGACACTTATTGCAATATATATAAATATCCTGAAGCAGGGAATATTAATCTACATGGAGTGCAACCTATGTAGGAAAACTAAGATAACGGAAAGAATTTTAATTCTCTAATTTGAGGAGGGGGTTAAGTAATGGAATGGAATAAATTATCAAACATAATTGGTAATTGCTTTTCAAACTAAAATACCAACAGGAACAAAGTATGCAATGTAGAATATCATACTTTGTTTGAATAGGACAGTAGTAGAAAGGGAATAAAATGTTTTACTTTGTTTGGATAGAGTTAGGGGATTATTCTTTAAGAAAGAATAAGCCAAATCTAGCTGCCAAAATTATTTTTAACTCTCATTCTCCTTCCATTTGTTCTCTCATAACTCCCGAGATGAGGTATTTAAGGATCTGGATGGCGGTGAAGTTTCATAACCATGTAATGTTCGAACCAAATTTCTAAAGGGAGCAACAATAATAATCATTAAAAAGAGTGTTAAGTGTAATTTTTTTTTCTATATTGCAATATCTTATATATACTACAAAAAGAGTGGTAAATTGTCACATTCGCTGACATACACACAACACAAAAGATATATTTATCAGAATACCTATTTTGCTCCTATTTTCATACTTCCAATTGTACTTGATATTCTTTCCTAGCATACGAAACTCATCAATAAGTGAATCGAAGTAAAAATTTTTAGCACCCTTTCTTCTATATATGAATCTGTGTACGAATTAGTCATCATCCATTTTTTTGGTGATGGTTGTATTTCTAAGTTGGACAATATTGTGTTTTGTTGGTTAAAAAGTCATGAAAGGAGATCTTTTATGTGCTAGTGTGATGCCATAGATAAGTTTCTTGAGAAGCATATTGCATGGTCATTAATGGTCAAGAAGAGGAGAATAGAAAAGAAAGAGAAGAAATAGGGCATGTGGTTAGATATGAAAAAGGGAGAGAGGCAATAAGAGAATCTAATTTTTGATGTTTACCTTCTGGGTTGTTGTTTTAATCTAATTCTAAGGAAAAAGTCAAACACAGTATGAATTTGAATAATAATATATATAATATCAAAATTAAAACTGTATAAGGGAGATCCAAAAATTATGTGTATGCTAATGGACTAATTGTTTTTCTTGTGGGGGAGGAGATGAGGGGGGTGGATTGCAAAATTGAAGTGGCATTGTTTCCCCTCCTGGTTACCCTCTTCTTCCACCCCTGTCATCATATTACTACTCCATTCCATCATGAAATGCTCTCTCAAACAAGATGAAAGTATTTTTCCTTAATTTACCATCCGGACTTCCCTTCTTCCAAAACAGACCTGAACAGTAGCACCTTAATTTACCATCCTTCACTAACAAAGAAAGGAGCCAAAACTAGTTTTTGTAAATGAGTCACATTTTACTTATTTAACTCTATATTTTAGGCTTTTCTGATAGATTATCGCGGGATGTAAAGAAATAAAAGGGGAGCGCAGTAAAAAATTTAACCTTGTTCTGTAGTGTCTTTTGTAATGAAACTGAAGAGAATGCGGGGGAACATTTCTCCTTCATTTTCCCTTAAAGGCCAGTTAGGGGAGAATTAATAGAAAGTGAATTAGGGTAACTACTATTGATTTCATTTCCATTTTACTCTTTTCTAAACAAAGTACCATACTTTAGGTTTCATTTCATACCACTGCTTAGTATTTCAATCTGTCCTGTTCTAATGCTCACCCCACCTTCCCCTCCCCTGAAAAGATTTATGGCAAAGTTATTCTTGTTAGATTAGTAGTTAGTCATGTGGGCATGCATATGTAAATAAGGATAAATGATTATGATGTTTGGATGGGTTTTATGTGATATGCTTTATGCTTTTACAGATTAGTTTTGGATGAGTATATTGCCAAGTTGCTAACATCCAAACAGTTATTTTACGAATTTATTTTTGTCTTTTGTCTGTGGTTGTCGGATAAAAACTGCATTGCGCATTATTTAAAGTTTCTTTCTTCTTTTGTAGGATCCTATTGTTGCAGGAATAGAGGAGAAGATTTCAACTTGGACCTTCCTTCCAAAAGGTCTACTATATTCTGAATTATGCTCTTTTTTATTTTTAGACTAGGGCTGTGGCTTTGGAAATAGTAGCAATTAGTCCTTTCTTTTTAGAGTGACTTGGATGGTTTGGCGATTGATTTTGTTTAGTAAGCATCTATAAGCATCAGTTAATGGTAAGCATTTTAATAAGCTGCAAATCTACCTAAAAGTAATGTTCTGTTTCAGAAGTTGGGGAGTTAGCTTTGTGCCATAGGTAGATTTATTTACTAAGACTTGACATGTCTCAATGCTTTTAATTGGACATATAGATGTTTGAATTTTGTTATTTAGATATATTAAAATGAAGTACAGTGTGATTATATGTTATTTGTTGCCAGAAAATGGGGAAGACATACAGGTTCTCAGATATGAGCACGGGCAGAAGTACGACCCACATTATGATTATTTTGTTGATAAAGTCAATATTGCTCGTGGGGGACACCGTGTAGCAACTGTTCTCATGTATCTCACTGATGTGGCAAAAGGTGGCGAAACTGTTTTCCCATCAGCAGAGGTTTGTTTGAATCATTCATTTTATTAGACTTTTTAGATGTAGTTGCATATTGCTATGCATAAATGCTCTCCAGTCTCCTTTTAATTACTTTTTGTTTTACAGTAACCCTGCATTTATTATTTTCCTTCAATTTTAAGCCCCTGATAAACATTCTGGCTCAGTTCTGTAGTTCTGATGGATTGGACTGTTATTATTTATTGGCTGTTACATAATCCTGTTATTTTCGATGATTAAACTGATGTAAAAGGAAGGAACTGAAGGTGATAGTTACCGGTATCCTACTTGATAATCTTACTTCGGATATGATTTTGCTAGCAGGAAACTTCACATCGTAAAGCTCCTGTGGAAAATGATGACCTTTCCGAATGTGCAAAGAAAGGAATTGCTGGTGAGCAATGGAAAATTTTTGAAAGTTTTTCCACAAATCTAGATTTAATAAAGTAAGAACTTGACATGTGTTTTTTATTTTCTATGCCCTCCTTGAAAATACTTAGTCAAACCTCGAAGAGGAGATGCTCTTCTCTTCTTCAGCCTTCTCCCAAATGCAACGCCAGACACCAGCAGTCTGCATGCTGGTTGCCCTGTTATTGAAGGTGAGAAATGGTCAGCAACTAAATGGATTCATGTAGACTCGTTTGATAAGAACTTGGCAGCTGGTGGGAACTGCACAGATCTGAATGGAAGTTGCGAGAGATGGGCTGCACTTGGTGAATGTACCAAGAATCCAGAGTACATGGTGGGATCTCCAGAACTTCCCGGGTACTGTAGGAGAAGCTGTAAGGTTTGTTAGCTTTTAACCAAACGTCCTCCCATATGTACTTTCTGTTCACAGGTTGTTTTTGGGTCATTTGTTGGTTTCTTTTTTCATGGTGAATTATAGGTACGGTACATAGATTTGACAGAAAATGGTACCTGTTTTTAATCGTTTCTGTTATCAGCATGTTTGTCTTTTTAGGCTATGTTTTGACAAATCTAAAAATGTAATGGAATTTATTTTGCAAATACACAATTAGGTTAACTAGAAAAAAGTGAATATACTCTTTAAAATAATAAAATTTGAAGTCATCAGGAACTCTGGAATTGGAATGATCGGTGGAACAATGAAATTAAAATTTCATTAACTTCCATCCTTTATTAAACCAGAAGATTCAGTAAAATGGTAAAAATTGATTTCAGAGGAGATAGATCTACATGGTATTGGAATAATATTTCTTACAAAATTGACGGAAGTTTTACTTTAATTCCATATAAAAGTATAAAATGAGTTCAACGTTTTATATTCTGGTAGAATTAATATCTTCTCTTAGCATTTATATCCTTTTCCAGTTGAATAAATGTAGACATAAATGAATTATATTAAATTTTTGTATTTGTCCAAACACGGCGTAATTGTTTTTGGAGTGTTATGCAGTTGAATTGTCCCATGTTAATGGGGCCGAGAAGCATGTCATGAACACCATTTTTATTTGATGTCAATGTCATATACAATAACCTTGAGGTCTAAATTTGTCTTGGACTGTGACATTCTTCTATCACATATTCTTGAAACAACTGGCATGTAATGCAACTGTGTGATTGGCGCTTGTTACCATTTTAGATTTTGTAGGAATGAAACAGTTTATGGGTCTGTCCTTTTCGAAAAGCTCATTTCCAGAGTCACTGTTTTGGCCCCTCCTCCGGATAAGGTTTACCTTTAGTTTATTAGAGGTGTCTGTTTCCCATCTTTGGCTTCTTCTTAGCCTTAGGGAAAGACAAATATATACGTATAAATATACACATAGAAGATAGAGGGAGAGAGAATCACGATTTCTATGAGATGACATGCTATCCAATATGCCGTGTGAAGGGCCACACTTGGATTCTCACCACATCAAAGGTAAATTAGGCCTAAATCTCTCTCAATCAAATGAAAGTTTGATGTTTTTATATGATGCTGTTCATAATTTGGTGAGGATCCGGAAACTGGATCGAGTCAGAAAAGAAGTTTCATCTCCCTTTTTGGTTTAAATCCAAGCTTTTGATTACAATGATCTGACTGAATGAATCCAATCAAATTGGTTCAATCTAAATCTAAATTGTTTTTTTTAAGTTTGAGTTGAATCTTTAATTACAAATCTGAAACACTCTATTGCTGTTTTTGTGCTTAAAAGGAGCGACGTGATCTTTTAATTGGTAAAGTTTTTTCACAAATGATGTAATTAATAGCTTACACTTTCTTTCCTTTTTTTTTTTTTTTTTTTTTTTTTTTTTTATGTTTTTCCCTTGATATGTCAAAAATTGATAACGTAAATCAAGGGTCAACTGGATTCCCCATTTCCCTGTATGTTAAAATGGGTTCTTCTATCTAGATTTAAAGCAGGCCATTGATAATGACCATTAGCAGCATTAGTAGCTCACCTCCCACCTTTCTTTCTATTGATTTGAAACTTGAGAATCTTGTTCGCATAAATACAAGTTACAAGAAAACTAAAAAATAAACAAAAAGAATCAGTATTACCTTCTCCACAAGCACAGACGAGCATATGTATGTACATATACATACATACATGCATGCATGCATGGTTGGAGTCCATTTCATTTAAAGAATAGACTTCGAATTTGAATGGTCCCAGTAAAGTTTTTAGTTAAAAGCTTAGATCGAAGAAATTTAAACTCAGCATTTGAAAAAAAAAAAATCTGAGAACTTGGTAAGCTCGTTTCTTAAATATTTTATTTAAAATTCTCACAAATATATAATTAGAATATAGTTATCACTAAAACATATTGTATATTTAAATAAAATATATTTAAAAGTATTAATAAACAAATTTGGAATCAATAAACAAAAGTAATTGAACACCCACCCACGTGGAGGAAATAGTTGCTTATCAAAACCATATGCATCCAAAAGGAATAATAAGTTAGAGAATGTCTTTTTGATTGATAAGAAGAATATCAATGATGAATCCTATACGTATGGCAACAGTCACCATACACTTCATTTAACCTAAAACTCACTACTTTCTCTTTTGCTTTATTATCAACAATATATTATTATTATTATTATTATTATTGATTCAATTGAAGATATGTGATTTGTTCAAAAATTAGAAAATTTATAAACAAAATTTTTACAATCTCGTTTTCAAGAATCAAATCTTAAAACTAATCTATAAATCGATAATTAATTATTTACTATATCTGAAGAGTTTTTTTTTTTTTTTTTTTTTGTGTGCGTACGATTTACTTACTTAAATGTATCAAATGATAATATTTCACTAAATTTAATTTTATTATTTATAAATAGTTCGTTACCGATACTTATTCTAATAAAAATTAGTAAATTTAAATATCCTTTAAAAAGAATTTAAATATATTAGAAAAACCCATTATTCATACTTTGGTAATATGTATAATATGATAAGTAAATATATTATAATATACAAGTGATAAAAAGATTCTCTTTCTTTCTCCACATTTATTTTAGGCAGAAGAAGAGAATATAAAAGCATTCAAAATCTATTAAGCTTTTGTAAGGCCTTTAAAAGAAAAGAGGTCCCCCGAACTTCCCAATTAAATTAAATATACCAACATTAGCTGTAGAATTGGCTTCTTCAATGCCAAGATTCTCCATTGACTTTAATTTATTAAACAAAATTAAATGAACCACCCAATTTTTTTTTTATTACATTAAATTCATTATTATAAAAATATACATATTTGTAAGTATAAATATTAAGTATATTTAGTACATGTCAAACTTTAACTCAAACAAAATAGATACATACACTCGCACACTTGAAACTTGAATACTTGTTCATTTGAATCATTTCATTTCCATGATCACATAAAAATTAAGGACATCTAATTTGTAATTAATTTAAATTTTCAAAATATTTTTAATTCAATATAATACAAATATTTTAATTCTTTTAATATAAGTAAATATATAAGTTTGTATATTTGAAAAAAAAAAAAAGAATTTACGATGAAGATTTGGAAATAATGTATGAAGCAAAACATTTAGCAGTCAAAAGAAGTATTTCCAGCTTGTAATGACAGGACTTGTTCCCTTGAGAGCCAATTAATCATATCTTACATTTAACTCTTATGCTTTCTGTTCTATTTATTTATTATTTATTTATTTTTTGTTCTCTCTCTCTCTCTCTCTCTCTCATAAATACAAAATATTTAAAATTTAATAGAAAAATATTATTTGTAAAAATTTAATCTAAATTGTTAAAATATATAATTAAGAAAGATCAAAACAGCAAGATATTATAAAATTACAAATCTAAGTGAAATTTTTTGAACTACAAAAAAAAAAATGCACACAATATAGAAGTAAAAAAAGTTCAATAATTTTTTTGATCGTATTTTCTACAAATATAATTTTTTCTCAAAATACTAAAATTGAAACACATTTTTAATTAAGAAACTACTTACTGTTCTTTAATTAAAATTTTAACTTAAAATTCATACTGTAGAAAATATTCTTTAGTTATTTAAAAAGTAGGAAAATGAATCAAATAATTCAAACATTTATTAAGATTTAATTATATATAATATCTATATATATATATATACACACACACACACAACACCCCAACGCGGAGAAAAGAAAAATCCAATGCCAACGGCCTCATAGTTAAATGCCATGCTAAAATGCTACCAATAAATGGTGTAAAAAAAATCACAGTACAAATCCAGGGAGATGGAGGTATGATTCTGTGAGAGATCAAAAAAAAAAAAAAAGAGAAAGAGGGGAAGCGAGCACGAATCCAGAGAAAAAGAAACGAGGGAAAGGTGGTATACTACTCTGCAACTGGTACCAGACAACACAAACAAAAGGTAAAGGAAAAAAGTTTTGGATTTTAGTTTCTGCACATTAAATTCATCAAATCCCTTTCAAGGTTTCCCAAAGCATTTATACCTTCTTTTTTTTTTTTGTTTTTTGTTTTTCTGATTGTGCAATAATTCTCTCTCTCAAGATCTTCAATTTAAGCCACAAGCTGCTTTTCATTTCGCCTCCATTTAGCTTTAAAACAGGTAGTAGAAGAAGAAAAAGAAGAAGAAGAAGCCGAGCACAGCCATGGATGTGGGTCAGATGCAGAGAAGGCTGGTTGACTACACCAAGTCCTTGTTTAAGGAAGTAAGTTTCAAATATCACCTCCAACTTCACCTAATCTTAATGGGTTTTCTTCTGTTTGATTCGATCTGTTCTGTGTTCTGTTTTCTTTTTTTCATTTTCTGAGTTTCTTGCTCTGTTTTTTCTTTTTTTTTTTTTGGGCTGCGGAAATGGTGATTTTCTGGTTTTGTTAATGGTGGGAGAAGGGTTTTTTGGACGGTCAGTTCTTACAGCTTCAGCAACTTCAGGACGAGAGCAACCCAGATTTTGTTGTTGAAGTTGTTTCTCTCTTCTTTGAAGATTCTGAAAGACTCCTCAATGATCTCACAATGGCTTTGTAAGGCCTTTTCTTTTTCTCTCTGTAAATTTTCTTTCCCCTGTTTCTTGTTCGTGGTTCTGTTTGACAATATACCTCTGTAACTGAACTTTTTTTTTTCTTTATCTGGGTTTTTTATTATATATACATTTTTTGTTTTATAGAGATCAGCCAGCTATGGATTTCAAACGGGTAGATGCCCATGTTCATCAATTGAAAGGTAGCAGCTCCAGGTACCTTCTCTCTCTGACATTAATGGAGTGGGTGAAAAAATCACCGGCGACACTCAGTTGATTTCAGATCTGACACGCAGAGTAATGCAGCTCTGTTTGGTGCATGAAAACGTTTTTCTTTTCCTTTTTCTGTTAAAAATTTATATATATTTCATTCAATGAATTATACAATCTAGTTAAGGAAGAAGTAAAGACTATTGAAAATCTGGTTTTCATCTATATTTTCTTTAAAAATTGAAAATACTTTTCGTGCACCAAACGGGTCCTTAATTTATTTCATTGTTCTTTTGATGGAGTTTTTGTTTGTTTGGCAACCAGCATAGGTGCACAGAGAGTTAAAAATGCCTGCATTAATTTCCGCAACTTCTGTGAGGAACAGAACATTGAGGCGTGAGTTATCTTAATCTTCTTATATACTCTTCCTTTTCACATATGGGAAATAGATTTTCTTTCTCAATTTTCCTTTCTACCAAGCAACTTTTATCAATTTTTACAGTAAACCCAGAAACTTGAAGGATTAAAACTATGTGAAATTTCGTATTTTTTCTTTTCTGATGATCAGAGTTGATGATTTCAGGTGCCATAGTTGTCTGCAGCAAGTGAAACAGGAATACTACCTTGTGAAGAACAAGCTGGAAAATCTGTTCAGGGTCAGTATAGAACAGTATTGGAGTTAATTCTTGTGGTATATAAAAAAATTAAGCAAGAAAATTAAAGCAAAAAGTGAAAAAAAGAAAAAAAAGAAAAGAAAAAACTTACTTGATTTTGTCAACCTGACCTGCAAGGAATCCAGATTACTAAACACTAAATCTCATAAAGTAGCAATAATTATAGTTCTGAAGGCAAGAAACATGTATACATCACACAGAAATTTAGATCAATTATGAGATACGGATTTGTTCTGATTCAGTATAAAAGAATTTTGGAAACTAAACTATATTTTCCTTCTCTTAATCCCCATGTTCAATACAACAAAGTTTTATAATTTTGACTTCTGTGGGTAAAGCTATGGATAACATGGACCGGAGGGAAAAAGGAAGAAAACCCTGAAACAGATTGTACAATTGTAGATTAGTGGCATGCTAATTTGAATGGGAGCTAACGAAGTTTCATTTTGAATTGTTGGTTATACAGCTTGAGCAGCAAATTCTGGCTGCCGGTGGATCAATTCCGATGATGGAGTTCTTCTGAGCCTATGAATGAATGTGAATGTGAATGTGAATGTGAAGAGAGAAGGGTGGTTTGAAACTGGGAATATGATTTGTAGAGTAGCATCTTCATGGTTTATAAGGTTCTGTTTTCTTCTACTAATGAGCTTGTTGGTTGTATTAGTTTTCAAGTTCAATGAAAAAAAGGGAGAGAGTTTTTTCTCCAGAAATTTTTCTTCAAATCGAGACACTTAAATGTTTATTTTTCGCAGTATAGAAAAATTAACCTAGCAAATTGAAGTAGAAAAGTAAAAGACACAGAATTTTGGTTAGTCAATGTGAATTACTCTGCAAGAGAGATAGATGGACACTTACTATGGGAAAATTTTAAAATTATAATTTGTCATTTTCTCTAAACCCTAGTTCTAATATCTGGATTTCACAGTTCAATAATTCCAGTTCTGAAGGTAAAATACACACACACACACACACATATATATATATATATAGGGAGAGAGAGAGAGAGAGAGAGAGAGAAGTGAAAAGAATTATGTAGTTTATCATTTGCTTGGATGTTTGTAAAAAAATATTTTTACCATTCTTTATAAAATTTGAGTTCAATTTTGTTATTATTGGTATATATAATTGTTAGTTATTTAATTATTAAAATATATAAATTTTTAATAAAAAAATTCTTTTTTAGAACATGGAAATGTTTATTTCATATCCAATTTTTGGAAATTTGGGGAATTAAAATTTCCAAAGTTGAATAATATACAAGGGGGATGGGGGGATGAATTGGAGCAGGCCAAAAGGTTGGTGATGATGATGGTGATAAAAAGAGACAAGAAGATCAAACTTAAAAGTACAATATCCCTAGGTAAGGGCCACCAATTTTGTCACCAAGGCTACCATCATTTTGTCTACGACACTATTCCTTCTGTCTGTATCATATCTTTGTATCTATCTACATATGTCTATGCAATGTATTCACTCACATGGAAATTTAATTTACCTAAATTGGAAGGAAAAAAATCCCCCAAACACAGAGGGGGAAAAATCCCAACCCTACCTCGTAAGGCTTCATACTTAGTTTCGGACTGAAAATTTTTAACTAAAATTTTAGATTTATTTTTAAAATAATGAATATGTAAAAATAAAATAATACAAATTATATATATAAAATAATTAAATTGAACTCAAATAATTTTTATTTATGAAATCAATCAGGTTAAATAAGAAAAAAAAAATAAACAAACTTTATAAGAATTAAACGATCATTAACTCGTTAAGAAAATTACTAACTCATAATTATTGAAAATAAAAAATTACTATTTTATAATTAAAATATTATTAGTTTATGATTAAGTTACTGTTACTCAATTAATATTAAAATTAAATAATTATAAATTTACGATTAACAATTCTTAAATACATAATAAAAATTTAACAGGATTTTATTAGATATAGAAATCGAAAGAAGTGAATAAAATTTATGAGATGAAATGTAGAGATAAGATTTGATTGACGATGTAAATTTCTTCAACTTCAAATCCTCCCTTGTGTGAAAGTAACAGTTTACTTCAAACTAAGAAGAGCTTAGCTGCATGTCCATTGCCAGCACACAGACAGCATGATCAAATACATATATAATTTGTCCTTAGTTGGCGTCAGCTTGTACAAATAAAACCAATACATATATTATACATATATGTATATGTTAAAAAAAATAAACTTAAGCTTAAAATTCAAGAACTATTTTGTAATTTTAGCCTTTAAAAAAAACAGTATGATTACAATCATACAAAAATATGACAGCAAGGAATTGTTTGGTTAGGGGGGGGAATAAAAAACCATTCTAGGAATTGCTGAGATTTGCAGATGAAGTTGTTTGTATATATGTGTATACGTATACGTATATGTGTATATATATATATATATATTTTTGCAAAGATCAGACAACATAAATTTGTTGGGGCTGTCTCTCTGTCTGTCCCAGCTGCCAACACACATTGGACAAAAACGTGGACACTGGTGGTGGTGTATCCCTATTATTAAGGGGTTGATATGTATACACACACGCATATATATATATATATAAAGTTCAATCTTAATCACCAAAACAGTGTCGTTTAGGTTTTTTTTTTCTTAAAGATAATATTTAATATCGATGTAAGATTAAGAATACAAGGAAAACAAAATCTTTTGTTGACAGCCTAACCAAACAATTATGTTGAAGCATCATAGCAAACCCATCACACCAATTAATCCCATATAATATAACGAACTTGTAAAGTAAAGTAAAAGTATTAATGGAGAACAAATATAAAAGTAAATTAAGTAAAATTTTATTATCCCACTTTACTTTTTGGGTAAAATAATACTTTTCTACTTTTACAAAATTCTAATATAATATATACATATATATATATATATGCATCTTTGAATGAAGGGATAAATTAGTGAAGTAAGTTAATGATGGATGATGTATAAAGGGTCAAATTTAGATAGATTGCAGAGCATTATAAACAAGTGAATATGATTCTCTTATATATATATATATATATATATATAGTATATAAAGTGCCTCCCTATTAAAGGAGCAATAATTTCTCTAGTTGTTTTTAGACTTACACGTGTAAGACTTTATTTATAATATGAAGGAATTGATTTGTTGGTAAACAATTTATGCTTAAATAGATTTTAAAAAGTAGTTTCAGTGTTTAAAAAAAAGCATAAAAAAGTTCTCAAATAATAGTAATAAGACTTTCATTGTAATATTCCGATCATGAAATTTAAGCTTGAGATGATATAATTTAATTTTTAAATAATAATAATAAAAGTTAATTAATTTTTTTTTTTAAGAAATATGAATTTTATATGAATTTAAAAATAATTTTAGAAAATATGATGAAATTGTAAATAAAAGGAGGGTATATTTGAAAGAAAAATTTGAAAACATGTGCCAAATCACAAAAAGGGAAATGCGGCCACGTGGAACAACCACGTTAGCAGCACAGTGAGTCAAAACGTGCCATGTGGCGGACACGCTGGCACGGGCTCTACGCGGAAGTCACGCAGGCGATCTGCGTGCTAGGGCGATCCAATGGCTCGTGCTCACTCTCGCGCGCACAAACGGTCTAGATTGACTTTTTGGATAAACACGATCAGACGGTCTACATATCTTCGATCGAACGACCCAGATTTATTTTCCTATTAGGCTCGATCGGACAATTGAATATGCACCACGCGGACCAAGATTGATGGCCCAAATCGAGGGAAGGAGAGTATTTAAGCACCTCTTTTACCGAAACCATAATCCTAGTCGCATGCCCGCTCGCTAGAGAAGAAAAAGAAGGGCGACCAGAGGAGAAGCCCAGCCACCGGCGCCGCCGCACTAGAAACCTAAATTGCGCTAGTGAGTGCGATTTTTCTTCCCATTCTTCTCATTTCTCTACTCTTTAACCCCCTAACATGTTTTTTTATGTAGATTAACTGAAAACAGTCGCGACCTGTGAGGAAAGAATGACGGAGCTCGGCTGAGCCGCCACACCAAAGACCGAAAAACGCTCTAGTAAGCCATATCCCCTTCTCGTTCACTCCGTTTTCCCCGTCCTTTAACCATATAACTTGTTTTTTATGCAAGGTGATTGAAAAAGCCACGAATCGCAAGGAAAGAATGGTGGAGCTTGGCTGAGCCGTTGCACCGGAGATCGAAAAATGCTAGTAAGCCTCAGTTTTTTCCCTTGTTTTGCTGATAGACACCTCTTAATCGTGAATTAAATAGGTTTCTATTGAGAACCGGCCAAAAATAGCCTGACTGAGAGGAGGAGCTATTAGAGAAGGAGGAACCGACGTAGAGAACGACGATGTCACCGTGCCAGAACCCAAACCCAACCCCTAGTGAGATTTTTTGTCCTTTTGGTCACTTTTTGCGTATTTTCACGCTATTTTTGACGTACATTTCAATTTTAGTAGAAAAATTCAAGAAATCTAAGAACTAAAAATTGTTGAAAAGTGTAGTGAAAAAGGTGATGTTCTAGATACCCAGTATAAGAATCCCTCACCCATTTTCCCCGTTATGGTAAAATTGAAGTTAAACTAATAAATGAATAGAAATTTCAGTTAATTTACAGTCCTCTAATTAATTAAAGTACAAGTTACCAATGAAGTAAGTAACTAGTCAGTTTATGTCTGTTTGAGTTTTAATCGTAGTAATTATTCCTACGGTTGTTTATTATGTTATTCTATTCATTGTATTGATTAATTTGATGTATTTATTCTAAATTCTACGGCGAACATCGCAAGGCCTCTTTATATATGTTGTCATGTCATTCAATTATGTGTTTAATACTTTTCTATTAGTATAATAAATGCTTATTTTACGTACTTATCCTAAAATGTGTATATATTACTCATATGTTATTGGGATATAGATATACGTGTCTCTTAAGGCTAAATAGTAAATAAAAGAAAAGATATGCATGAATTAATGGTGTTTAATAAAAAGACTTACCATGTGTCTTGAAAAAGAGTGTACGGACTTGGCGCATAGGGTAAACCTTACTATAGACGTTACCCTCAGTCGAACAGGGTTGAGAAGTCCCATTCCGGTTGATAATTATTTTAATTATGTTCGTACCATTGAGACGGTTGTGTGTTTTGGCATCCATTATCGGACGGGGTATGGGATGACTGTTTGATTATAGAATGAATGCTCATGTTCATGTGTAGTGGGGACCCCTATGGACCCCCAACGGCACCAATGGATAAGGTAAAATGATAAAAATAAATGTGGTGAGAATCTAGTTTTAGGAAATAATGAAAGGTTTATTGCTATATGTCTTTTGAAATGCGTATTGTAAATTATTATTTTGATTCTTACCTTAATAAATGACATTTAGGAATTTATAGGTGGGTTGAGAAAATATTAATGTTTTCAGTTAAACAAATTTTATTAAGAATGAACTTCATTAGTTGTTTTACGTTTTGTACAACTCTTTGATTTTTCGTATCAGTGTTAAAATATTAATATTCTTATTGAGCTAGTGTATCTCACCCTTTATTATTAACCATTTCAGATCAGGATGACCAAAAACCAGATCTTGAACAACGATAAAACTAGTTAGGAGATTCCCTCTCCTCTTCCTCAGTTTCGAGCAGAGGTCGATCACATTTATTTTCTTTATTACTCTTTTTTATTTAAGTTTTCTAAGAGCATTCCGTAGCCTTATAGGGTATTTTAAGTAAACTGTGCAAGAATGTAATCTTAAACTCTAAACTGCTTCTGCTAAATTATAAATTTTAGTATTATTTTATTCTACTATTTCTATGTTGTATTCTCGGAATCTCTAGTAGGTATTTGGGCTTTTACAATTGGTATCAGAGCCGCATTCTTTGGAACCATTCCTTGCACATATAATTGGAGTAATTTAATGTAACTCAAATATCAAACCATTGTTATAAAATATAAGTAAAAGAACATGAGGAGAGGAAGACCCCCACTAAATAAAATAGCCTGGGAAAGATCGTTTCGAGACGATGTTGATCGACTCTTTGAGATGCTTGAGAAACTCATCTCTGCCCAGTAGACCAAGGAGGAGAGAAGGGAGTTACCTGATCCCCCTCTACCACTGGCTCACCCCCACACTGAGAGGATCCGATACATGCACAGTATAACCTAGCTCTTCCACAGTATCATCTGACACCATTGTAATATAATCTGGTGCCTCCACCATACAACCTAGTGTCGCCATAAGGACATCGGTCCCTCCCCAGCATAATCCAATTCCCCTTCAGTAGGGCCTAGCTCCACCCATGATAGACCCGAGCTATATCGAGAGGTACAAGAGACTTAATCCATCTACAGTTGTAGGGGTATCCACTTTTGAAGAAGTTGAGTACTAGTTAGTAGAGACAGAGAAGGCCTTCGCAACCTTTGTAGTAGTTCCCGAACATAAGGTTGTCCTTGCCACTTACATGCTCGTAGATGAGGCAGGGCGTTAGTGGTAACTTAAACAAGCTATTCTATCCACTCCAGTCACTTGGGAACAGTTTTTTACAACCTTCAATGTTGAGTATCTCCTAGAACACCTCTGACATCTGAAGAAAATGGAGTTTTCATACCTGGTCCAGGGAGATTTTTCAGTATCAGAATACGTTCGAATATTCCTGGAGTTAAGCTAGTACTCCCCTGAGAGCATGACAGAAAAAGACAGGAAGGCAAGAAGGTTTGAATGGGGTCTTCTTCCTGAGATCAGACAACAGTTGTATGTCTTCAAGCTTGACACTTATTCAACGGTCTTAGTTAAGGCATAATTGATAGAGAGGAAGCTCCGTATTTTTCTCCCAGTAGTGGGCAACTCCAGGCCCCCAATTCCGCATTGCAAATTAGTACCTATTGCACTAAACCAATAGAATAAGAGGTCAAGGCCCGCAACTCAGGCTCCTCCCCAGGCCTTGATAGGAGGATGCGACAAGGTTTCCCAGCATTGTGGCAAGGATTATGGAGATCAACTTTACTATCATATATGTGGGAGTGCCCAGCACTATGCGAGAGAGTGTCCACAAAATCATAATCACACCAGACCCCCAGCCTATGACAAAGTCTACACACTCACTCAGTAGGATGTTGAGGCAAACCCAGATGTGATAAAGGTTACGTATACTATCTGTAACTACCTTGCACATGTCTTGATTGATACTGGTGCTTCATATTCTTTTGTTTCATATGCTTTTACTCAAAATTTAAATGTGTTACCTAAAAATCTTGATTCTGTATTATTTGTGTCTACACTTGGGAACGAAATATTACTAAGGAATGTTATATATAAAGTTTGTATAATAGAAATAACAAGTAGAGAATTGAGCGTAGATTTAATAGAACTTAGTTTTCATTGATGATATCCTAATTTAATCTACGAACAGATAACAACACACTCAACATCTGACTCAAGTATTATAGATTCTCAAGAAAAAGAAACTATATACAAAGTTGAGTAAGTGTGGATTTTGGCTTGAGCAGACTTCATTCTTATGACACATAGTATCGAAAGATAGAGTATTAGTAAATCCTGAAAAGATTAATGCAGTGATAGGTTGGAAGTAGTTGACCTCAATCAAGAAATTTAGAAGCTTCTTGGGTATGACAGATTATTACCGCAAGTTTGTAGAAAGATTCTTAAGTATAGCAACCCCCCTGACATAACTTACGAAAAAAAATATCAAGTTCAAGTGGAATGAAGAATGTAAAAAGAGCTTTTCAGAACTTAAGGAACGACTGACTATCGCACCAGTATTGACTCTGTCGAATAGAACAAGTGGGTATACAGTATACAGTGACGCGTCTTACTAAGGACTGGGTTGCGTTTTGATGCAACACAGGAAAGTCATATCTTATGGGTCAAGACATTTAAAAGTTCATAAAAAGAATTACCCCACCCATGACTTAGAATTGCTGCCATTATCCACACCTTGAAAATCTGGTGTCATTACTTGAATGGAGAAACATTTGAAATCTATACAAATTATAAGAGTCTAAAGTATATATTCACCTAGAAGGACCTCAACATGTGTCAGAGTCGTTAAATATAATTTCTTAAGGATTACGATTATAAGATCTTATACCACCCGGGTAAGGATAATGTGGTAGTCGATGCCCTCAGCAGGAAGAATGCAGGTATGTTAGCTCAAATAATGGTTTCTGAGTATAGGATGATAAAGGCCACACAACATATACAACTCTAAGACTTGAAAATGGGTATATGTCTAGCTCACTTAATAGTCTAAGTTGAGTTAATTTAGAGAATAAAGGAGGCTCAACTGACCAATTCTACTCTAGTAGCTCTCAAAAAGGACACAGAACAGGATTTGAATTCAGAGTTCCGATTCTCTGCAGATGAGTTGCTCAGGTTCCAAGATAGGTTGTGTGTTTCTAGTGACAATAAGTTGAAGAGAGATATCATGACAGAGGCTCACAGTTCAAAGTTCACCATGCATCTGGAAAGTACCAAGATATACCAAAGCATGCGGCCCCAATTCTGGTGGAGTGAGATGAAAAGGAAAATTGTTGATTTCTTCTCTAAATGCCTTATATGCCAACAGGTTAAACCGGAGCATCAACACCTAGGTGGAACACTTCAGTCACTGCCAATCCCAAAATAAAAATGGGAACATATCACCATGAATTTTATAACAGGATTGCCTAAGGCACATTCGAGACACGATGCGATCTGAGTGATTATTGATCGATTCACTAAGTCCTCTCATTTCTTGGCCATCAAAATAACAGATCCATTGAACAAGTTAGCTAGAATATGTATTCAAGAGATAGTCAGACTACATGGAGTTCTAGTGATAGTGGTATCAAACAAGGGCCACAGGTTCACCTCTAAATTTTGAACAAGCCTTCAACAAGCAATGAGAACGAAATTATCTCTTAGTACAACATTCCACCCCCAAACAGATGGACAATCAGAATGAATTATTCGCACACTGGAGGATATACTCAAGGCTTGTGTTCTAAATGTCGAAGGGCATTGGGATGACCACTTACCTCTGACAGAGTTCGCCTACAATAACAGTTATCAAGCAAGTGTTGGTATGGCTCTATATGAGGTATTATATGACCAACCCTGCAGGTTACTGATCTGTTGGGATGAGGTAGGTGATAGAAAATTGATTGACCCAGATCTTGTAAATGAGACCACAATGAAGATTGCCAAGATTAGAAAAAATATTCAAACGACTTAGAATAGATAGAAAAGTTATGTGAACACTCGAAAGAGAGATTTAGAATTTAAGAAAGGCGATTGAGTATTCTTTAAGGTCACCCCTCTTTAAGGGCATCGCCAGGTTTGGCAAGAGGAAAAAAGTTGAATCCCTGGTTCATCGGACCATTCGAAATTTTGGATAGGATTGGGATATCTACCTACAGACTAGCACTGCCTCCAGAATTATCCAGATTCTATAACGTCTTCCATGTGTTGATGCTGAGTAAGTATAACCTTGAATCCTCACATGCTTTGTCTTACAAGTCACTTCCATTTTAGGAGGATTTATCTTATGAGTAGGTATCAGTTGACATTTTGGACCGAAAGAACAGAGTGCTTTGCAAAAAAAAAAAATTTCATTTATCAAAGTTTTATGGCAAAATCACTCGCAGGATGAGACCACTTAGGAGTTGGAATCAGACTTCAGGGCTAGATACCTTCAATTGTTTGACTAGGGAGCAACAATTTAAGAGACAAAATTTTCTTAAAAGGGGGAGAGTTGTAATATTTCGAGTCTAAACTTTAGGCTCGAGATGACATAATTTAATTTTTTAATAAGAATAATAAGAGTTAATTAAAAAAATTTTTGATTTTTTTTAGGAATATGAATTCTTGATGAATTTGAAAATAATTTTAGAAAATAGGGTGAAACTGTAAATAAAAAGAGGGTGTATTTAAAAAAAAAGTTTGAAAACATGAGCCAAATAGCTAAAAAAGAAAAAGCAGCCACGTGGGATTGCTATGTCAGTAGCATAACGAGTTAAAATGCGCTGCGTGGCGAACACGCTGGCACGAGCTCCACGCATGAGCCACACAGACGATCTGCATGCCTAGGTGATCCAATGGTCCGTGCTCACTCCCGCGTGCATGAACGATGTGGATTGACTTCCCGAATAAGCGTGATCGGATGGTCCATATGTTTTTGATTGAATGGCCTAGATTTATTCCCCTATTAGGCGCGATTAGACGACTGAGGAGGCACCATGTAGACCTAAATGGATGGCCCAGATCGAGAGAAATGGAGTATTTAAGTGCCTCTTCCACCAAACCCTAACCCTAGCTGTACACTCGCTCGCTGGAGAAGAAGAAGAAGGGCGGCTGGAGGAGAAGCCCAGCCACCAGTGTCGCCGTACCAGAAACCAAAATCGTGCCGGTGAGTGCGATTTTTTCCCATTCTTCTCATTTCTCTACCCTTTAACCCGCTAATATATTGTTTTATGTAAATTAGCTGAAAACAACTACGACCCGTGAGGAAAGAACGATCGAGCTCAGCTGAGCCGGCACACCAGAGACCGAAAAATGCTCCAGTAAGCCATATCCTCTTTCCATCCACTCTGTTTTCCCCGCCCTTCAGCCATGTAACTCCTTTCTGATGCAGGGTGACTGAAAAAGCCATGAATCGTGAGGAACGAACAATGGAGCTTGGCTGAGCTACCGCACTGGAGATAAAAAAAATGTCAATAAGCCTTAATTTTTTCCCCTTTTTCTACCGATAAAAACCTCCTAATCATGAATTAAATAGGTTTCTATCTAGAATTGACTGAAAACGGCCTGACCAAGAGGAGGAGCTGCCAAAGAAGGAGGACCAGACGATGGAGCACGGTAGCGTCACCGTGCCGAAATCCCAACCCAACCCTCGGTGAAAGTTTTTGTCCTTTTGGTCATTTTTTTTGCATATTTTCACACTAATTTTTATGTATATTTTAGTTTTAATAGAAAAATTTAAGAAATCTAAGAATCGGGAACCGTAGTAAAAAAAGTGGTATTCTAGACACCGACCTAGTGTAAAAATCCATCACCCCTTTTCTCTGTTACGGTAAAATTGAAGTTAAACTGATAAATGAATGGATAATTTAGTTAATTTGCAGTCCTCTAATTGATTAAAGTATAGGTTACCAGTGGAGCAAATAACATCTGTAGGGATAATTACTACAATTAAAACTCAAACGGGCATAAACTGATAAATGAATGGATAATTTAGTTAATTTGCAGTCCTCTAATCGATTAAAGTATAGGTTACCAGTGGAGCAAATAATCGGTCAGTTTATGCCTGTTTGAGTTTTAATTGTAGTAATTATCCCTACAGTTGTTTATTATGCTATTATGTTCATTATACTGATTACTTTGATGTATTTATTCTAAATTTTACGGTGAACGTGGTAAGGTCTCTCTATATAGGTTATCATGTCATTCAATTATGTGTTTAATACGTTTCTACCGGTATAATGCATGCTTGTTTTAGGTACTTACCTCAAAATGTGAATTCATTACTCATGTGTTGTTGAGATGCAGATATACGTGTTTTTTAAGGCTAAATAATAAATAAAATAAAAGATATACATGAATTAATGGTGTTTAATAAAAAGGTTTACGAGGTGTCTTAGAAAAGAGTGTACGGACTTAGTGCATAAGATAAACCCTACCGTGGATGTTACTCTCAATCGAGCGGGGCTGAGAAGTCCCATACCAGAAGGGTTGAAAATTATTTTAATTACGTTCATATTGGACGATGTATTGAGGCGGTTATATATTTTGACGCCCATTATTGAACGGGGTATGAGGACGATCGTTTGATTATAGAATGAATGCTCGTGTCCACATATTGTGGGGGCCCCTATGGACCCCCAGCGGCACCGTTAGGCAAGGTAAAATGATAAAGATGAATGCGGTGGGAATCAAGTTTTGGGAAATAATAAAAGGTTTATTGCTAGATGTTTTTTAGAATGCGTATTATAAATTGTTATTCTGATTTTTAACTTAATAAATGACATTTAGGAATTTACAGGTGAATTGAGAAAATATTAATATTTTTGTGAAATAAATTTTATTAAGAATGAGTTTCATTGGTTGTTTTATGTTTTTTACAATCCTTTGATTTTTCGTATCAGTGGTAAGGCGTTGATATTCTTACTGAGGTAGTGCAACTCACCATTTATTATTAATCATTTTAGATAAGGACACCCAAGACCTGGATCCTGAATAAGAAGAAAACTAACTAGGAGATTGCCTCTTTACTTCTCCAGTTTCGAGCAGAGGTTGATCACATTTGTTTCTTTTATTACTCTTTTTTATTTAAATTTTTTAAGAGCATTCTTGTAGCCATATTAGCTATTTTAAGTAAACTGTATAAGAAATGTAATCCTAAATTCTAAACTGCTTTCGATAAATTATAAATTTCAGTATTGTTTTATTTTATTATTTTTGAATTATATTTTCAAAATCTCTAGTAGTAGTTTGAGCATAATTTGAATTTATTTAACATACTCCTCGTAATTAATATGTCTCCTCATTATATGAGATTTGTATGTCTCTCTCAATATATATATATAGATATATAGTTTATATATTTATATAATTTAAATTGTAAATAAAATATAAATTCTATTTATATTTACGGTTCTTTAAGTTTTTCATTTTAACATAATTGTTTAACTTTACATTTAATATATATATATATATATATAAATATCATGAATTGACAGTATTGATTTCTCATTTTTTAAAAATAATTTATGCATATAAAATAATAATTTTAATTATTTTAGTCATTAAATGATTTAGAAATTTTATCTAAAATTTTTTTAAAAATATTTAACATTTAAAATAAAAATATACATAATTTTAATAAGTTTATTCAAGAAAAGTAAAAAATAATTAAAGAACCACCACAATAATATTCTAACATATCAAAAACTAAAAAAATGAAGAAAATGGATATAATAAGACTAATAATAATTTAAAACTATTTTTAAAAATTTAAGAAATTAAAAAAGACCAATAAATTTTTGTTAATGGGCTGTGATTGTCGAAAATATGAGCCCGCGATTTTAATTTGAATATATGATGGTAATATAAATAGTGAGACAATGGCATCAATATTTAAATTAATACCTCATTTAACATAAAATATATTTTCTCAAAAATTAGTAAAATTATTCATTTTATTTAATGGAATTATTATTTTAATTCCAGTTACATATCTAAATTTCTTGAGAATTTATATTAATAAATATATTTAAAAAATTTTATAATATAAATATAATTATATCTATATTTATATAATAGAATAATCGAATCTGAGTTCATATCGAATTATTTACAAACTCCATACGGTCTTAAAAAACAAGAATTAAATCATTCCCAAATTAGAGTTTGTTCTTTATTAATTTAAGTTTGTTATCTATACTCACTAAGACGATATAATAAAAGAATATATCAAAATAATTTTTAGTAAATTTGGATCTTTCTCTTCCGAAGAGAATCACAATGACTGAACCAAATAAATTTCTCTGTCTTCTTTTATTTTTTCACACTTTTGCTTGTAATTTTTCATTTCAGATGAAGGTTGGTCGTTTCCGGCCTTCGTTAACACCAAATATCCAAATAAGTTGTTGCAATGCACATAATTAATAATGATCATTCAAGACCAGTTTGATTAGGTGGTGTTGTCCACTTTTTCATCTGCTCATCAAAGGATCCTACAACAGCAGACTGACTTTTACTCCTGAGCTGATCTACAAATATATCATAGTATGCTATAGCATCCACTTTTTCCAATACTCTCACCAATTTTCCTTTCTTCCGATCTATTACTATTTCTCCGTCTTTCGATTCAACTCCTTCGACAATGACCTTGATATGCTTGCCTTGCAAGGTAGGTTTTAGTAATGAATGATCACCAGCAACAAATACTGCACCTAAGATCTCTCCCAAGAAGGTTTCCTAAACCAAATTAATATTTATTAGTTAGTGATAATCGGAAAATTTAGGAACACGAAAATTTAGACACGAAGGTTTACCATGTGCCTATATATTCGACAAGTCTGCTGCAAATGGTGTAGTGTTGACAGCAAATTGTAAGCAAACTGAGCCTCTGGTGTTGCGTCCCTTGCCTTATACAGCCTTTCTAGCATGCTACGACATGAGCTTATGCTACGACGAGCTCCAAGTGGAATAATTGTGATATTGAGTCGAGATTCGAGAACTGTCTTTGCTGATAAAGGATCAAGATACATATTGAATTCTGCATGCTTATTTGAAGGGACAGTAAAGACGTCTCCTTTGGCCATGTTGCCATTCCTCATGTGTCCTCCAACAATGTATACATCCTGCAGTGGGATTTGAGATATATCTGGTTAGCCTTCATTTTCTGGAACTGTAAGATATAATTATATTCTTCATTACCTGAATTAGAGAGGTCAAATTTGTCCTATCCAAAATGATCCTTGCTAAATTAGTCAAGGGTCCATTGGTCAGTATTGAAATCTTAGATCCTTGATTCATATTTCCCACAACAGAATCCCAAATTTCCATTGCTAAAGGTTGCCTGAGTTCCGGGTGATCAGTATCCCGAGGAGCACCAAACTTCACAGAGTTTTCCGCAGTATACCTGGATGAAATTCAGCATTTTATTCCCAAACAACTTGGGCATAGATTGAGAGACAAAATTGCTTTTTACAAAGAAATTTAGTACACCTTCTAGGACTTCTTGGCAAGTCACGAGCCAGCCCGTAAAGAGTGTCTGAGTCCAGAAGTCCACCACTCCCTTGTGGGATGGCCTTAAGGTACTTGCAGTTTCCAACACCTGGGAAATCTGAGTCAGATTGTTGCATCGCGAACATTTCTCCGAGACCAACAGGGATGTCGTCGCGACCCATCATATGCAGCAAATCGTAGATTACATCTATTGTAGCAGGATTAGCCCATCCAGTCGGAGTCACTAGTATTGCCTGGATTCAGGTGTCATTTCTCTATGCATTTTGATATCTAAATAGCAGGGAATATGAACTAAACTACTCTATATCATTCAAATATATCAAGCTTAATATGATATCAAGGCTTCAACCTGTGAAACGTTCCTCTTACCTGAAGGTCAATTACTTCAACTGGCACTTTCAGGAGATAGAACAGTGCTAGGAAATCTCCAACACTCATATCCATGTCGAATATGAAAGGTTTCCCCGGAATTCTCGTTCCGAAATTTGCTTTGTGGAACACTTCTTTGTAGTAAGGAAACTGTGTTGACAGATTAAACCTTCCAGCTTGTTGAGGGAGATTTAGAATCTATGCCACCATAAACAGAATTTGGATTCTATCAGTATGCTATGTATAGAAAAAATTGAAGATCTTGAAGACATATGCAATAAGAATTACATACAGTGAACTTACATCCAAGAAGCTTTTGAAAAATTCTCTATCAAGCTCACTTTCAATATCCTTGTTGGGTTTTGCTTTTGTTGCAACAAGAACACGTACCCCCTCCGGACCATCTACCTCTTCCGTAAAACCATCCTACTTGATTGAACACGAACATATTTATCAGGAATAGTCAATCCGATTCTAAAGGCAGCAGATTTGAATTATGATCACCAATTCATAACCAAAAAGGTTGAAGGGAAGAGGAAAGATAAACCAGATTGGAAACTCGAGAAATCATTAATTCATCTTCTACAGAGTTGTTTTTTATTACCTTGCATCTCCCTTTCCCATTCTCCACAATGCAAAATGGATCTCTTACCCCTTTTTGTACATGACCACTATGAACTCCTCCTTTTTTTAAGTTGAACTTTGGAACTTTACGGCCATCAAAGAACGGGTTTGAGCCATTTGAGATTCCATAAGGCTCATTTGAAGTAACTACAGTTATATTCATGTATTCCATTTCAGCAAATTCATTTTCCCCATTACTCTTATAACTCGAATTACGCATGATTGAGATTGCTACACCAGATGTGAAAGAATCCCACATGAAGTAGCTCTGCATAGAGTTTAGCAGATCATATTCACAAACATTCTATTCTCCAAAATACAAGTACTGCAGAAGGTTTCTTGCGTTACAAGAAATTAACATACTGTATAGAAATGGTCATCAAACCAAGTGTCCCGTGCCATTTTCAATGACTGAAAGCAGTATTGTGCCTCATATGTGTACTGGTTCTGCTCGAATTCCTTGACGAACTTAGCATTTATCGGGATTGTATTTGTTGCATCGAGGGGAACAAGCGTGATGGGAATCCCGGAGTGGAAAACCTAGAAGAAAGCAATTATATGTGCAGCAAAGTTAGAAACTTATTTACAGAGAATTTTTCTTTTGCAGATTGTAAGTGCATATGAAAAAGTTTATGTATCTGGTAAGAAGCAATAGGATCACCGAAGAAGTTGAACTCTCCGTAAGGATTACTCTTATAGTCTGTGAACAGATTGCCATGGTCACCACACTGTCTTGGCTGGCAAGAAATGGAAGCATTTGGAGGGCAACAGCCAGTTGGATTTTTAGACCTTACACCACCTCCCATAATGTATATATGCTTAACATTCTTCTTTAATTGTGGATTACTCATGAGGAAAATGGCGAAATTTGTGTGAGCTCCCGTGAGTATGACAGTTACCGGACCAGCCGATACTGTGTCAATCATCACTTGTTGCGCAGTAGGTTGTCGGAGAGGAGAGTATCTCCTGCTACCCTACAGGGTTCATGAGCAGAACAATATCAAAACAGAACAGAACAGAGCAAGAGGTTTCCTAGTAAGTAGCATACCTGTGGAAGGAATGCTTTCCGCAGGCCATAGTTCGTATCAACATCTAATCGTCCTCCGAGACCTACTGGAATTGCTTGCCTGTATCTACAGCCTCCGGTTGTCGTCATCCCCTAATACAATCACCTCGAGGAATTATAAGAATCGGAACCAGGACAACAAGGCATTGTTTGGTAATAAAGAGAGCTAACCTGTTCAATTAAAGGAAGATATCCACCAACATTTCTGAGAATGGTGCCATCTGCTTTTATCCCACCTTCACCTCCCACTCCAACTGCTATATCGTCTCGGTCCATCATGTAAAGCATGTCGTATAACTGATTAACAGCATGTCCGGCATCAGTCCATGCATTTGCGCTGATAGTGACCGCCTGCAAAATGTCATTCAAGCTCTGAGATTCATCAAATTAATCTCTCATTGAAGTGAGTCAGAGAATTGGACAGGAAGAAAAGATAACTGGGTATTGTAAGTTACTTCATATATAAATAGATATATTATAGAGATGATAAGGATAAGTTTTTAGTGACCTCTAACTCAAATTCTGATCTGTTAAGCTTGAGGAGGTAGAAGAGAGCAAAGAAATCATCTGTATCAACGTCTGTGTCCAGTAGAATCCTATATGGTTGGCCTTGAACTGGGTAGAATTTTTTCTCAAGAAATCCTGCAATGAGTAGAAAAATTCCCAGAATTCTAATCCCCCACAACATTCTCTCTCTCTCTCTCTCTCTCTCTGTGTTTCAGTCACTCTGCTGATCTTGATCAAACCAAGAAGAAAGAAGAAAACGCTCATGCGTCAACCTCTACAATACAAGCAAGAAATGCTGAGAAAAAATGAAGATAAACATGTATAGTGAAGGATAGTGTTTGGACAGAGAGAAAAAGGTTGGTTGGTGGCATAAAAAGGCGAACAAACGAATCACAGAACAGTCTGAGGGAGAAAAGTGAGGAAGAAGACCCAGATGAGTCGTGAGTGGAGCGGTTGACCAGCAAAATGTCGTCGCGGATAAGAAAGCCGACCAGATGGAACTTCTCAATTCACTGCTGCTAGCAGAATCTTCAGCTTATATGTGTATTTAATATGTATCTATATATGTTTATGTCTATGTGCGTGTACTTATAGATGTGAGGGTACACATGAATGTATACGTACGTGTGTGTGTATATATATATATATATATATTATATACATCATAAATTTGCAAACAAATTATAATACAAGAAATCAAATTATTTACTTTTGAAAACTATTTTTCCTAGAAAGTATGACCAATAAAAATAGTACATATTTATCAATTACTAATTAGTTGGATATTTAATACATATCTTTTTTTACAAAAAATTGTATGTTGAATTAGGGTTTTGTTTTTATTTGTTGTCCTTTTTAAATCGTTTTCTGTAATATTATAATTAATATTTATGTATTATTTATTAATTAAAAAATATAAATAATATATTCTAGTACAAAAGTAATCAAATTATCATAAAATTATTAAAATATATTTAAAAAATTAATTTAATCACTCAAATTCTTCTAATATACTTTACTGACTGTAAAAAAAAAAAAATACATATATATTTTTTATGCCCGCAAATTTATACATAAAACATAATATATATATATAAGTGTATTAAATTGGGTGTGAACTCCTTTTGTTTTAAGAGTTTAAGAAAGTCATATCATCATATACTTTAAATATTATGAAGCGGCTTTATCATGTTGACATTTATTACATTTAGTTGAAATTAATTCTTTGAGAATGCTATAAGTCTTTTTTATACTTTACTGCAAGGGAATTTATATTATTTTAAATAAAAATTACCTAATTATTTTCAATAATGAAAATATTGACATTTTATACATAATTTTTTTCCTCATAATTCCATTACATCATTATGATAATATTTTTTAAAAAAATATGTTTTTAAAATATATTAATATTTGGAAATGCATAAATGTCTTTCTTTATATTTGATAAATTTTATCTTTTTAATTTTAAATCAATTTGGACATATATAATATACATATATATGTTTATGTATGTAACTCGCAATTAAAACCTACTATATACATGCACATAAGAAAATACAGCTCACAATAATTAAATTAAAGTAAATCATATTTTAACCACCAAACTAAACAGTAGTTAGTAACTACCACATTTAAATTATTAAGTGTTTTATAACCAACATTTAAAAAAGATTACATAAATAAGAAGCTTCTCCTATATATATATATATATATATATATATAATTCAACTGTGAGTCATTTGTCTCTCATGTTACTCTTCCTTTCTTTATCTTTATTTATATATATTTTTTTTGTTTTTTCTTTTTCTTTTTTTCCTTTTGAATAGTTATTTGTTCTTGTCATCTTCATTCTCTATCTCATTACCTATTTTTCTACTCTTCCAATCTTGTTACTTGCACACATTCATTATAAAATATACATCAAATATATATATCACAATGTATCAACTATTTAATATAAAATAAAATTATTCTTTTTATATGGTAGAATCAAGAGAGAAATTGTCTAGAAGTATCATAGTATTTGAGAATGATGTAAGTTTAGTAGGAATGATAACTCAAGAAGGAAGGAGCTGTAATGACCCCTAACTCAAAGAAAATGAATTTATAGTTTAAATGCGAACGCGAATAATAATGTTAGGATTTACATTCCTTACACAGTAAATTAGAATGCTCAATATGGATACGAGAATGTTCCTTTTATATTGGTTCATAAAAAGACAAACGGTAATTAAAAAAAATAAATAAATAGATATTTTAGGGGTTAACATTCACTAGTACTTGAAGGAAGTTCGGGAGATGAACTACTCACAACTCTCTTGCTGATCGGGATCCGGATATTGGTCTTCTTGATCTAAAATAGTTAACAAAAGGGTGAGGTATACTACCCCACTAAGAATATCAGACTAATCACTGATACAAAAAATCGAATGTTGGTAAAAATTATAAAACAACTAATGGAGACATTGATTTAAATAAACTCTAAAATATTTTATTCAATACTTACTATTACAGATTTTTCCGATAAGAACCTGTGAAGACAAATAATTAAGTGATATTTTAATTTCGTGCATAAGATCAGTAATTCTTCCTTTTAACCTACTTACTGGGATCCATGTGGGTCCGTAGGGATATCCCTTTATTTGTAAACCCAGTATCAAGATTTGACAATTAACCTGACCGTCCTCATATCTCGTTCGATAATAGGCGCCAAAAACATCATCGTCTCGATATTCCGTTCGGTATGAGAGTGAATCATATATTCCAAAATCCTTCGGTATGGGACTTCTCCGCCCCATCCGACTAAGGTAATGTCCACAGTAGGATTCTCTATGTACTGGGTCTATTCACTCTTCCAAGGATACCCAGTAAGCTTTCATTTATATAGATTATCATCATCCAAACAACCACCAACGCATATCAATATCTCATTTCATATTCACATATTAATTTAAACGACATTTAAGTAAGTGGTATAGTTTAACATAATTGAATAACTAAATAACCAAAATACTGAATAAATAATGCAGGAGGAACCAAATAATCGAGAAGACCATAAAAATTATCAAATTAAATACGCACAATATAATAGTAAGCAATTTAGGCAGTACAGAAAAATAAACAGAGAATCAGGACAAATGTGAACTAACTAGTTCCGGCTCCACTAATAACTTGTAATTATCTTTTTTTAGGGTTTTTTTAAGTTTCACAAAATACAAAATTATTAATTTAATCCTCAATTTACCATAACAGATAATAAGGTGAGGGATCCTTACTCGAATC
This sequence comes from Carica papaya, assembly GCF_054855325.1. NCBI lineage: Eukaryota > Viridiplantae > Streptophyta > Magnoliopsida > Brassicales > Caricaceae > Carica > Carica papaya. Next base: position 30,928,259 of record NC_142311.1, read on the forward strand.
GTATTTCGAAATGCTGTCCTACTCACTATGCCTCCTGATAGGGCCCAGGTTTCCTAAATTTTCTATGCAAAAATTAAAATACTCGTTACGTACCCAAAAGTATCCTAAAAACCTAAAATCAGTGTTGAAAATATTTTCTGGCCAATTTTAGGGTTTTGGCATGGAAGCGCTACCATGCTCCGGCGCCACTGCGGCGGTTCGCCTTGGCTTGATCGATTTTGGTCAGTTTTATATGTATCCTTATGGAAAAACACGTTAGGAGGCCTCAGTTGACTAGAAAATGAAAAAAAATAGTACCTACCAGTGGGGGGGTCTTCGGGTGTGGCGGTTCTGCTGGTTCTCCTTCACGGCTGGTGTTTCTTCTTCGGCTAACCTGCATAGAAAAGGACGGTGAACACAATGGTCAAAAAATTGTGTGAAACAAGAAACGGAAAGGGGGTCATTAGAGAGGGTTTAGGGTTTTGGTTGTGGCGGCTCCTCTGGGCTTTGTCCGCAGTTTTTGGCTCACCTGCAGTCCCGTATGCTATGATATGGTCATAGGGAGGCTCAAAAATGGATTTTCGAGCACAGAAGAAGTTTTTTTTATCTTTTTTGGCGGTCAGCGGTGGCTCTAGTGTGGCAGCGACCGAGGATCGGCCTCCTCTAGCGCCTAGTTCTTCTTCTTCAGTGAGGAATGAGGGACTACGGTAAGGTTCTCTTGTGATGCGATATTTAAATACCCATCTCGTATCGATCTGGACCATCCATTTGGGAATGCGTAGAGCGAGGAGGACCGTTCGATGATTTTTCGTTTAGACTAATTGCATGGACGGATCTGGGTTGTCGTTCATGATCAATCTCGTCCATCTGATTGAGTCTAAAGAAGAAATGCATCTGAGCTGTTCGTGTGTGTGCGATGCGATCTGGACCGTTGGATCGCCCAAGCACGCGGACCGCCCTCGTGGAGCCGATGTCAACCTGTCTGCCACGCGACATGCTCTGGTTTGCTCGGGTTATTGATTGGGCCGTCCCACGTGGCCAAATTTTTACTTTTTGCGATTTAACCTTCTATTTTTAATTTTTCTTTCAAAAATACCTCATAGATTTAAAATTTCACCCTTTTTCTCTAAGTTATTTTCAATTTTGTCCATAATCTATAGTTCTCTAAAAATTCAATAAAAATAAATTAAATTAATAATTTCTTTATAATAAAAAGAAAATTTTGGGTAGATTTTCAGTTCCGAGTATTACAACTCTCTCCCCCTTAGAAAGAGTTAGTCCCTCAAATTTATCATCCTCTCACTCAGTTGAACAGCTAAGGGTACTGGGCTCTAAAGTCTGATTCCAGTTCCCAAGTGGCATCTCCCTGCATATGATTCTATTATAGAATCTTGTTAAAAGAAATTTTTCAGTTGCGAAGTACTCTACTCTTCTAGTCTACAATGCCTACCGGTACCTCTTCATAAGATAAATCATCCTCAAGTGAAATGAGCTCATAAGACAAGATATGTGAGGGGTCCGGATTGTAATTGCGTAGCATAGACACGTGAAACACATTATGAACTCTGGACAACTCTGGAGGTAGTGTTAGTCTATAGGTGGTTGTACCAATCATGTCTAAGATCTTAAATGACCCAATGAACTGGAGATTTAATTTCTCCCTCTTGTCAAACCTATTAATTCTCTTGAAATGGGTGACCTTAAGAAATACTCGATTGCCTTTCTCAAATTCTAAATCCCTACTTTGGGTGTCCGTATAACTCTTATGTCTGTTCTGAGCGGTCTGAATATTCTTTCTGATTTTAACTATCTTGGCTGTAGTCTCCTCTACAAGATTCGGGCTAAACAATTTTCTATCGCCCACCTCTTCCTAACAGATCGGTGACCTACAAGGTCGGCCATATAATGCCTCATACAGGGTCATGCCAATGCTTACTTGATAGCTGTTATTATAGGTGAATTCTATCAAAGATAAATAATCATCCCAATTGCCCCCGAAGTCTAGAATACAAGCTCGGAGCACATCTTTCAGGGTATGAATCATCCTCTTTAATTGTCTATCGGTTTGATGGTGGAATGTGGTATTAAGGGATAGTTTCGTTCCTATGGCTTGTTGAAAACTAGACCAAAATCAAGAAGTAAACTTCGGGTCTCTATCGGATACCACTGTCACCAGGACTCTATGTAACCTGACTATCTCCCAGATATAGATTCTTGTTATCTTGTCCAAGGGGTCAGTCATCTTGATAGCCAAGAAGTGAGAGGACTTGGTGAGCCGGTCGACAATTACCCAAATAACATTATGTTCTGAGTGTGCCTTAGATAACTCTGTCACGAAATTCATTGTGATATGTTCTCACTTCCACTCCAAGATTGGTAATAGCTGAAGTAACCCACCTGAACATTGATGTTCTGCCTTAACCTGTTGACATACTAGACACTTAGAGATAAAGTTGGCTATCTCTCTTTTCATTTCGCTTTACCAAAATCGAGATAACATACTTTGATACATTTTATTACTTTCGAGGTGTATGACAAAATTTGAGTTATGAGCTTCTGTCATGATGTCCTTTTTCAGTTCACTATAATTTGGAACACACACCCTGTCCTGAAACCTGAGCAACTCATCAACATAGATTCAAAATTCTGGATTTATTCCTTGTTTTGCATCCTTCTTGAGAGCTACTATGGTGGAATCAGTTAATTGGACTTTCTTTATTGTCTGGATCAATTTGAGTTAGACAGTTAAGTGGGCCAAACATGTAACCTAGTTCAAGTCTTGAAGTCGTCTATGTTGTGCAGCCCATATTATCCTACATTCAGAAACCATTAAGTGAAATAACATACCTGTATTTTTTCTGCTGAGTGCGTCGACTACCACATTGTCCTTACCTGGGTGATATAAAATATTGCAATCGTAGTCCTTGAGGAGCTCTATCCAACACCTTTGACGCATGTTGAGATCCTTCTGAGTAAATATATGCTTCAAACTCTTATGATCTGTGTAAATCTCAAAAATCTCCCCATATAAGCAGTAGTGTCAGGTCTTTAAGGCATGGATAATAACGACCAATTCCAAGTTGTGGGTGGGGTAATTCTTTTCATGACTCTTCAACTACCTGGATATATAGATTATGACCTTCCTATCCTGCATCAGAATACAACTCAATCTCAAGTATGAAGCATCACTATACACTGTGTATCCACCTGTCTCACTCGGTAGAGGCAACACGGGTGTAGTAATTAACCACTTCATGAGTTCTGTAAAGCTCCTTTCGCAATTCTCATTCCATTTAAACATGACATTCTTTTTTGTTAGTCGGATTAATGGAGTGACCAGACTAGAAAACTCTTCTACAAACCTGTGGTAATATCTTGTCATTCACAGGAAGTTATGGATCTCCTTAACCGAAGTTAATTTTTTTCAATCAAGTACTGCCTCAACCTTATCAAGATTTGCTGACACTTAATCCTTTGATATTATGTACCCTAGAAGGGCAGTCTGCTCAAGCCAAAACCCACATTTGCTCAATTTTGCATACAGCTCATTTTTCCTAAGAACTTATAGAACCTAAGTCAGGTGATGGATGTGTTCCTCTATGTTCTTTGAATAGACCAGGATATCATCAATGAATATGATGACGAATTGGCTCAAGAATTGCCTAAAAACTCTATTCATCAAGCCTATAAAAATAGGTGGCGCATTGGTTAGCCCAAATGGCATGACCAGAAACTCATAGTGTCTGTACTGAGTTTTGAAAACTGTCTTAGGAATGTCCTTTGCTATGATCTTTACCTGATTGTAACCCGAATGTAACTCTATTTTGGAGAAAACTTGGGCACCCTACAACTTGTCAAAAAGGTCATCAACTCTGGGGAGGGGGTACTTGTTCTTGATTGTGACTCTGTTCAATCTCCTATAGTCAATACATAATCTTAACATCCCATCCCCTTTTCTTGTAAATGTGACTCTAGCACCCCAAGGAGACACATTATCCTTCAATTTATTGATCTGTTTTCTCAGCTCTTCTATCTCAACATGACTCATGTGGTAAGGGGCAATCGAGATAGGCTGGGTATCAGGCTGAAGATCTATGGTGAACTCAACTTCTCTATCCATTGACAGTCTAGATAGTTCATCAAAAAACACATCCGGGAAGTCTCGTGCTATCGGGATCTCTTGAATGCAAACTTCTTTCTTAGGTTTGCCTAATATAGAGAAGACAACCAAGTTAAAGCGCCATGTAATTAAGGAAATTTTCATGAGAGAATAATATTCAAAACTTTTATTAACTTGCAAATAACTCTTCGTTATGAGGGTTGAATACAAGTTTCTTTTGAAAATAATCTACGGTACTAGTTCATTTTCAGAATTACATCAAAGTCCCCCATGTCAATCTTTATGAGGTACACACTTAGTTTCTTATCTATTATGTTTATAATACAGGCTTTGTATATAACCTTCCCTAGTAGTGTTCTACTTCTAGGAGTAGATACAAATAGCACATAATCAAGTTATTCAAGTAATATATTCAAGTTTTGTGCAAAAGTATATGAGACAAATGAATGTTAAACACCAGTATCAATCAAAACATGTGTAAGGTAGTTATAGATAGTGTACATACCGTGTATCACATCCAGGTTGGTTTTAGCGTCCTGCTGGGTGAGATTGTAAGCTCTGCCCTGAATAGGAGGTCTGGCCTGATTCTGATTTTGTAGGCACTCTCTCACGTAGTATTGGGCACTCTCACATATGCAGTAGGTATTGTTGAGACGATAACAGGGTCGATCTCCATGATCTTTGCCATAGTACTAGCAAGTCCTACCGCGTCAGGTTGTCGGAGCTTGAGGAGGAGGTTGAGTCATTGGTTTAGGCCTCTTGTTCTAATGAACTGCTACAGTGGGTGTTGGTATGTGGTGTGAAACTGGGGGTTTGGAATTCCTCACTGCTTGAGGGAAGATACAAAGGTTTTTTTCTACTAGCTGTACCTTGGCCAGGACGGTTGAGTAGGTGCTGAGCTCAAATATGTACAACTGTTGTATGATCTCAGGACGGAGGCCCCACTCAAACTTTTTTGCCTTCCTGTCTTCATCCATCATACTCTCAAAGGAATACCTACCTAACTCTACAAACTTTCAGGCATACTCTGACACAGTCATATCACCCTGGACTAAGTGTGCAAACTCTATTTTCTTCAAATGTTGAAGGTGCTTTAGGAGGTACTATGCATTAAAGACAATCAAAAACTGTTCCCAAGTGACTGAAACGGGCATGGTGGCCTGTTTGAACTACCACTAGCGACCTGCCTCTCTCACGAGCATATAGGTGGCAAGTGCAACCTTCTGTTCAGGATTTACCTCAAGAGTCACGAAGGCCTTCTCTGTCTCAACTAACCAATACTCTACCTCTTCGAAAGAGGATGCCTCTACAAAGATAGATGAATTTAGTCTTTTGTACCTTTCAATGTAGCCTGGGTCCATAATGGGTAGAATTAAATCCCATGGAAGAGGGACTGGATAGTGTTGTAGAGGGACCATATTATACTGTGGCAGTGTCGGATGATACAGTGGAGGAGCAGAGTTGTACCGGGGTAGCTCTGGATCTTTCCATTGCAAGGGTAGCTCAAATTATGGCGGGGGGGGGGGGGGGGGGGGGTCAAGCAGCTCCCTCCTTTCCTCCCGGGCCTGCTGGGCAGAGATAAATATCTCCAGCATCTCAAAGAGTCGATAAACATCCTCTCGAAGCGAACCATTTTGAGCTACTCGATTTAGTGGGGGCCTTCCCCTACTCATATCCTTATACTTGTATTTCATAAGGAAGGGTTGAGTGATAGTTTGCATTTGGTGTTTTTAAGTATTTATGTAATGAATGGTTCTAAGGAGCACAACTCTAATACCAACTGAAATGACTCGTAACTCAAAGGAAATTAATTTATATTTTAAATGCGGAAGTGAATAATAATGTTAAGATTTACATTCTATACATAGTAAATTAGAATGCCCAATAGAGCTACAAGAATATCCCTTCTACATTAGTTCATAAAAAGATAAACAGTAATTAAAAATAAATAAATAGATATCCTAGGGAGGGGTTAACCTTCACTAACACCTAAATGGAGTCCGGGAGGTGAACTACTCATAACCTTCTTACTGATTGGGATCCGGATATTAGTCTTCTTGATCTGAAATGGTTAATAAAAGGATGAGCTACACTAGGATAGTAAGAATATCAAACTAATCACTGATACAGAAAACCAAATGTTAGTAAGAATCATAAAATAACTATTCGAACCCTTGATTTAAGTAAATATATTTAACATTAAAATATTTTATTCTTTACTTACCATTATGGGTTTTTCTGAAAACAACCTATAAAGATAAATAACCAAGTGATACTTTAATTTCTGCATAAGATCGGTAATTATTCCTTTTAACCTACTTACTGGGACCTTTGGAAGTCCATAAAGATATCTCTCTACTTGTGGACCCAGTATCAAGATTTTACAATTAACCCGACCGTTCTCATACCCCGTCCGGTAATGGGCGCTAAAAACACCATCATTTTGATACTCTGTTCGGTATGAAGGTGAACTATATCGCCTAAAACCCTTTCAGTACAGGAATTCTAAGCCCTATCCGATTAAGGTAATGTCCATAGTAGGGTTCCCTATGTACCGGGTCTGTCTACCCTTTCCCAAGATACCCAGTAAGCTTTCATTTATATAGATTATCATCATCCAAATAACCACCAATGCATATCAACATCTTATTTCATACTTACAGATTAATTTAAACGACATTTAAGCAAGTGATATAGTTTAACATAATCGAATAACTAAATAACCAGAATACTGAATAAATAATGCAGGAGGAATCAAATAACTAAATAATCGAGAAGACCATAAAAACTATCAATTTAAATATGCACAATATAATAGTAATCAATTTAGGTAGTACAGAAAAATAAATAGAGAATCATGACAAATACGAACTAATCAGTTCTGGCTATACTAGTAACTTGTAATTTTTTTTAAGGGTTTTTCTAAGTTTCACAAAACACAAAATTATCGATTATTAATCCTCAATTTACCATAACAAAGAATAAGGTGAGAGATCCATACCTAGATCGGTATTTTGAAATGTCATCCTAATCACTATACCTTCTGACAAGTCCCGGGTTTCTTAAATTTTCCCTGCGGAAATCAAAATACTCGTTACATATCCAAAAGTACTCCGGCACCGGCTCCCCCATCCATGGCGGCGATTTACCTCGACCTGACTGGTTTTGCGTGTATCCCTGCAGAAAAATACGTTAGGAGAACTCGATTTGTCAGAAAATCGAAAGAAACTGAACCTACTGGCGGGGTGGTCCTTGGGAACAGCGGCTCTGCCGGTTCTCTTTTGTGACGGGGTTTCTTCTTCGGCTAACCTACACAAAAAATGATGATGAATACAATGGTTGAAAATTTGTGTGAAATAAAAAACAGGAAAAGGGTCATCGAGGAGGGTTTAGGGTTTTGGCTGCAGTGGCCCGCCGGACTTTGTTCGCGATTTCTTACTCACCTGTCATCCCTTTTGCTCTGATATGATCATAGGGATGCTCGAAATTAAATTCTGAACACGGAGGGAAAATTTTTACTTTTTTTGGTAGTCGGCGGTGGTTTCGATGCAGCAGCAGCTGGGGATCGGCCTCTTTCTCTGGCATCTGGTTCTTCTTCTCCGGCGAGAGCTGGATGGCTAGGGTTAAGTTCTCCTACGATACGATGTTTAAATACCCATCCCATGTCAATCTGAGCCGTCCAGTCGGGGACAAGTGGAGCGACGAGGACTATTCGATCATTTTTCATTTAGGCTGATTACGTGGATGAATCTGAACCGTCCATCGCGATCAATCTCGTCTGTTCGATCGCATCTAAAGATGGAATGCATCTGGGTCATTCGCGTGCGCGGGATGCAATCTTGGTTGTCTGATCGTCTAGGCACGTGGATCGCTCGCGTGGCCTCTTGTGTGGAGCCGATGTCAACCTGCCTACCACGCGACGTGCTCTGGTTCGCTCGGGTTACTAATTGGGTTGTCCAACGTGGCTAAACTTTTTTTTTTGTGATTTAGCCCCCTGTTTTTAATTTTTCTTTCAAAAATAATTTATATATTCAAAATTTTGCTCTTTTTTCTCAAAATTATTTTCAATTTCGTCCATAATATATTTTTCTCAAAAAATTCAATAAAAATAAATTAAAATAAATTGAATTAATAATTTTTTTATAATAAAAAGAAAATCCTGGGCCGATTTTCAGTCTTGAGTATTACAGAAGCAATCCTAAATTAAGAAATAATACCTTGACCTAGAAGTAATCTTTAGTTTCAAAAGTAGTCCCACGATTAAGGAGAATTCACAAGGATATTGGAATTGCATTTGCCCTTAAGACCTTAAGGAGGTCATGCAGCATAGGTGCGGTCGTGAAACCCTAAAATTGTTCATATTTGTGTATATTTAAAGTAAAATTTATGTAGTAGACGACTTATTACTTATATTGTCCTTAATGTACTAAATAAAAGATAATATGTTATATTATTTTAATGTTATATTGTAGTATTTATTAACATAAAAAATAAAAATCTTATAAATCTGAACAATATATCGCAATTTCTATAATTTTTTTTAAGAAATAAAAACAGAGTCATATCAAATTGAATTAATAAGTAATTAACTTTTAATTCGATTGAATTTGAGTTTAGAAGTAAAACTATTCGAATATGATCATTATATAAAATTTTAATTAACCATATGTATATTTATAATATATAAAATGAGACTTTAGTTGTTAGAAGCAATTTATGGATATGAACTTGAATTAAATTAGTAGCTTATAGTTTTCTTGATAACTTTTTAAATTTGTGATATTAACTTTCTACATTCAAATAGATTGGTACCACCCAAAAGTGCTTTTTCTTTTCTATTGAAAACTCAGGGTCATGATTGCATTATAAGTATAAGATTTATTATGTAGAGCTGATGAAAATCCTACTCAGAACCCTAGTGCTAACATTTATATATATATATATATATATATATAGCTTTTGCTTGTTTCTTAATTTCTTTCTTTGTAGAAAGTGCATAATTAATTAAATGTTGATATTCTTATTCTTCCTGTTCTCCAGTTTTTTTAAAATACGTGAACTCACCGTATTGATTTATCAGTTTTTAAAAATAATTTTATTATTTAGAATAATAATTTTAATTTTTAAATCATTAAATGATTTAGAAATTTTATCTAAAAATTTTAAAAATATTTAACATTTAAAATAAAATATAAATAATTTTAGTAAGAAGACCAATAATAATTTTAAATTATAAGCATGACAACTATTTTTCAAGGGGCATGGTCATGTGGAATGAAATTTTTAAACAAATTTAAGAAATTAGAAAAGCTCAATCAAGTTTTTCTTTATACTGTAAGATTTTTCATATAAAATCATGTATCTTTTTCTTTATACTGTAATTGATTTTGTAGTATTATTGGACCCTATTAATTAACTTAGTGATTATTTTATATTATACAATTGATTAAATTCTCTGATTTGGACACAACAAATGATATTAGAGTTTAGTTGATTTATTGTCTGAAATTAATTGTTTAAATTAAGATGGAAGAATTCACCGATATAATAATTAAATTGTTGGTTTCAAATTACTCTATTTGAAAGCCGAAAATGGAGGACCTTTTTTATTACAAGAATTTGTATGATGTTATTAAATTAGGAAGTGTCAAGCCAACTAGAATATCATAATATGATTGAGAAAAAATGCATAAAACAACTATAGAAACTATCCAATAATGGATGAACATCAATGTCTACCATCATATAAGCAAAGAAGTTAATGTACATGTTTTGTGGAAGAACTTAAAAAAGTTAATGTACATGTTTTGTGGAAGAACTTAAAAACTATGTATGAGAGGAAAAGTATTCAAAATAAAGTTTTCATTACCAAAAATTTAGTGAACCTAAAGCTGCAAGATGAACGGTCAATAGTGGAACATTTGAGTAAATTCGAAGATTTGGTGAATCAATTAAGAACCTCTATAACTCTAGATGATGAAATGCATATATTATTATTTTTGAGCTCTTTGTTAGACAGTCGGAAGACCTTAGTGGTGTTTTTTTTAATAATTATACTTTGAATAATATTTTATCTTTATCTTTGGTAAAAAAAAAAAATTGTATAATGAGGAGACTAGATGTAACGCCTCGGAACTGAAAGGGAGATAAAAACATGAATTGAATGCGGAAGCGAAATAATAGAGTTAAGGTTTACATTCTTTACACAATAGTTTTAAATACTCAATAGGGCTACGGAAATGACCCTTCTAAAACAACAAACAAAAAATCAAGAAATAAATAAAAAGTAAATAATTACGTATCCTAGGACAACCTTCACTAGCCTTTAAAGAAAGTCTGGATGGTGAACTATTCACAACCCCCTTGTTGATTGGGATCTGTATCTTAGTCTTTTTTATCTGAAATGGTTAATGAAAGGGTGAGTTACACTACCCCAGTAAGAATATCACACTACTCACCGATACAGAAATGAAAGTTGGTAAAAATCATAAAAATAACTAATTTAGCTCTTAAATTAAGTAAATTAATTTGTCATAAATAAAATTATTTATTGCATACTTACCGTAGCGAGATTTTCAAAACCGACCTATAGAGGCAATAACACAAATTACATCATAATCTCATATTCAATTAGCCAAAACAACAACTTTCTCTTTTTATTTGCTTACTGATATCCCTGGGACATAGGGATGTCACACTGCGCATGAATCCATAACAAAACTTGTCAACTAACCAAAAGTCTCCATACCCCGTCCGACATGAGCGCTAAGATTCCTCAATATCTCGTCCGGTATGAGGGTGAAACTGGTCGTTCCCATATCCTATCCGGTATGAGTGCCAAAATATTAATCCTTGATACCTCATTCGGTATGAGGCGACGTTTACGGTAAGGTTCCCTATGTACCCGGTTCGTTCACCTTCTCACAAGATATCCAGTAAGACAATCATTTCATTCATTCATTTAACCAAGTAATTTTTCATTCACCTTTAATTTTCACTTTCACAATTTAATTATAAATCACGCAAGACAAGCAATACATGCATCAAGAAAACACAATTGAATCATCTTAACAATTCTAGTGTAGTATCATGCATTTAAAACTGTAAAATCAAACAATCAATTAAAACAAGACAAACAAAAATAAATACTTGTTCCGGCTTCATTAGTAACCTGTAATTAATTATCAAAATTTTCTAAATTACGCAAAAATATCGTATTATTTATAATTAGACTTCAATTTCATAACAGGGAATAAGGTGAGGGATTCTTACCCGAATCAATGTTCGATACATCGAACTTTTAGTTGTGCCTACTAGTGGTCCCCAAGTTTCCTAAATTTTTCTGCGGAGATTAAAACACGTTTTTTGTACCTAAAAATGCCACAATTAACCCAAAATCGGTATTAAAAACCTTTTTCAGCCAACTTCAGAATTTCGGCACGGCGTCACCGCCATGTTCCAGTGACGGCACTGCCGTTCGTAGTGGCAGTTTGCCTCAGCCTGGCCATTTTCGGTCAATTTTAGTCGGTTTTAGTCGCTTTTATACCTATCCCTGCGAGAAACATGTTAAGGGGTCTCCGTTGACCAAGAAAAAAAAAAACTTACCGGTGGCAAGATTTTTCGGTGCGGCGGCTCTGCCAGCTCACCTTCGTGGCTGAGCATTTTTCTTTTTTCAACTTGTATAAAATGAGATAGTGAACATAATGGTGGAAAAATTGCACGAAATGGGAATTGGGAAGGGGCTCATCGGATGTAATTTTTAGTTTTGCCTGCGGTAGCGCTGCCGGGCTTTACCCATGGTTTTTGGTTCATCTGCCATTTCTTTTACTTTGATTTGGTCATGGGAGTGTTCAAAATTAAATTCCAAGTGAACATGAGAATTTTTACCTTTTTTGGCGATTGGAGGTGGCTTTAGCACGGCAACGGGCGATGGTCGGCTCCCTTATTCAGTGACTGGTTCTTCTTCTTCTCCGACGGGAGGTTGGCGGCTTGAGTTTGGATTTAGTGTGAAGTGAGATATTTATACCCGTCTTCCTTAAATATGGATCGTTCATCGCGTTTCATCTCGATCGTTCATCGCATTTAAAGAAGAAATGAATCTGGACCGTTCATTAGAATTTGATCTGGACCATACGATCGCTTTAAAGAGGGAACGAATATGAACCGTTTATCGCATTTAATTGTGACTTTTCGATCACGCCTGAGGAGAGAACGGATTCGAACCGTCCACACGCACGAAAATACATCCGGGCCGTCCGATCGCAGGTACGTAGATGACTAACGTGACCTCCCATGTGGCACCAAGTTAGCGTGCCGGGGCTGCTGAGTAGGCGGTCCTACGTGACATATTTTTTTTAATTGTGTTTTACCTCTAGTTTTTAAATTTTCTTTCAAAAATACCAAACGAACCTAAATTTTTACCCTTTTTTTCAAAATTATTTTCAATTTCATCTTTCACCTATTTTTTCCTAATTTTACATTAAATAAAAATTTATAAATTTAAAATTTATATTTTTATACATATATTTCTTTAATTTTAAAATTAATTCTGGGCCAAATTTCGGGCCCGGGTATTACAACTCTCTATCTCTTAAAAGAAATTTGGTTTTTCAAATTTGTCTCTCTCTCACTCAATCAAACAGTTGGGGATACTAGGCTTTGAAATCTTATTCTAGCTCCCATGTAACATTTCTCTGTGTGTGATTCTGTCATAGGACCTTAACGAATAAATTTTTTCAATTGCGAAGTACTCTGCTCTTTCAGTCCACAATACCCATCGGTACCTCCTCATAGGACAGATCCTTCTGGAGTGAAAAGGGCTCATGGGCCAAGATATAAGGGAGGTCTGAGTTGTACTTGCGTATGGACACATGAAACACATTATGGACCCCGGATAGTTATGGAGATAGTTTCAGTCTGTCGGTGGTGGTGTCAATTCTGTCTAAGATTTTAAATGGTCTAATAAACTAGAGATTTAGTTTTTCCCTCTTGTCAAACCTACTGATTCTCTTGAAAGGAGTGACCTTAAGGAATACTCGATCACCTTTCTCAAATTCCAAATCTCTCATCCGGGTATTCGCATAACTCTTCTGCTTGTTCTGAGCTGTCTAGATATTCTTCCTAATTTTAACTATTTTGGCTGTAGTCTCCTCCATAAGATATGGATCGAACAATTTTCTATTACCTACCTCTTTCCAACAGATCGACGATCTACATGGGCGGCCATATAGCATCCTGTATAGAGCCATGCCAATACTTGCTTGGTAGCTGTTATTTTTAGACGAACTCTATTAAGAGTAAATGATCATCCCAATAGCCCCCGAAGTTAAGAACCAAGTTCGAAGCATATTCTTCAATGTGCGGATCGTCCTTTATGACTGTCCATCGGTTTGAAAGTGGAATGCGATACTAAGAGACAGTTTTATTCCCATGTCTTGCTGAAAACTAGATCAAAATCGAGAAGTGAACTTGGGGTCCCCGTCGGATACTACTATCACTGGCACTCCATGTAACCTGACTATCTTTTGAATATACATTCTTGCTAGCTTATCCAAGGGGTCGGTCATCTTGATGACCAAGAAGTAGGAAGACTTGGTGAGTCGGTCAACAATTATCCAAATGGTATCATGTCTCGAGTGTGCCTTAGGCAATCTTGTTACGAAATCTATTGTGATGTGTTCTCACTTCCACTCTGGAATTAGTAATAGTTGAAGTAGCCCACTTGGGCGTTGATGCTCTACCTTGACTTGCTGACATACCAAACACTTGGAAACAAAGTCGATCACATCTCTTTTCATCATGTTCTATGAAAATTGGGGTCGTATACTTTGATACATCTCAGTGCTTCCGGGATACATGACAAACTTTGAGCTATGAGCCTCCGTCATGATGTCCTTTTTCAATTCACTATCACATGGAACACACACCCTGTCCTGAAATCTAAGTAACCCATCAGCAGATACTCGAAATTCTAGATTTATTCCCTATTATGCATTTTTCTTTAGGGCTGCTAGGGTTGAATCGGCGGATTGGACTTCCTTTATTCTCTAGATCAACTCAAGTTAAATAGTCAGGTGGGCCAAATATATAACTCTCTTCAGTTCCTGAAGTCGTACCTGTTGTGCAGACCCTATTACACTGCATTATGAAACCATTAGGTGAGCTGATATACCTACACTTTTTCTGCTGAGTGTGTCAGCTACCACGTTGCCATTTTTCGAGTGATACAAAATGTTGCAATCGTAGTTCTTGAGGAGTTCTATGCATATTCTCTGACACATGTTGAGATCCTTTTAAGTAAATATGTGTTTCAAGCTCTTATGGTCGGTATAGATCTGAAAAGTCTCCCCATAAAAGTAATGGCGCCAAGTCTTCAAGGCGTGGATAATCGTGGTAAGTTCTAAGTCATGGGTGGGGTAGTTTTTCTTATGACTATTTAACTGTATGGTATGACATTTCCATGCTACATCAAAATATAACCCAACCCCAGGTAGGAGCCATCACTATAAACTGTATATCCACATGTCTTGCTCGACAAGGCCAACACAGGTGCAGTAGTCAACTGCTTCTTTAGTTCTGAAAAACTCCTTTCACAGTTCTCGTTCCACTCAAATTTGACATTCTTCTTTCTGAGCCGAGTCAAAGGAGCAGTTAGACTAAAAAATCATTTGACAAACTTGCAGTACTAACCTATCATCCCCAGAAAGCTACGAATCTCCTTGACCGAGGTCAATTTTTTTCAGCCGAACACTGCCTTAACTTTTTCGGGATTCACTGACACTCCATCCTTTGATATGATGTACCATAGGAAGGTAGTCTGCTCGAGCCAAAATCCACATTTACTCAACTTTGCATACAACTTCTTTTCTCTGAGAACCTGTAATACCTGAGTCAGATGGTGAGCGTGTTCCTCTCTGCTTTTTGAATAGACCAGGATATCATCGATAAATATAATGATGAAGTGATCTAGGAATTGTTTGAAAACCCTATTCATCAAATCCATGAAGATGGCTGGTGCGTTGGTTAGTCCAAATGGCATAACCAAGAACTCATAGTATCCGAACCTGATTCAAAAAGCTGTTTTGAGAATATTTTCTGCCTTGATCTTTACTTGATGGTAACCTGTACACAAGTCTATTTTGGAGAAGACCTGAGCACTCTACAATTGATCAAAAAATTCATCGATCCTGGGGAGGGGGTACTTGTTCTTGATTGTGACCCTGTTCAATCTTCTGTAGTCAATACATAACTTTAACGTCTCATCCCTATTCCTTACAAATGTGACTTCAGTACCCCAAAGGGACACACTATGTCGAATGAATCTACTATCCTGCAATTCATTGATCTGATTCCTCAGCTCCTTCATCTCCACACGACTCATGTGATAAGGGGCAATTAAAATACGATAAGTGTATGGCTGAAGATCTATGGTGAATTCAACTTCTCTGTCTATTGGCAGTTCGGTGGTTCATCCGGGAACACATCTAGAAAGTCTCGGACTACCGAAATCTCTCGAATACAAATTTCTTTCTTAAGTTTGCCTAATTAGAGAAAATAACTGAGTTAAAGCACTTAATAATAGAAAAAATTATCATTAGGGAATAATATTTGAAGAATTTTATTAATTTGTAAATGACTCTTCATTAGGAGGGTTGAATACAAGTTTCTTATGAAAATAATCTACGGTGGCATGATACGCCGCTAGCCAGTTCATTCCAAGGATTACATTAAAGTTCTCCGTGTCAATCTTTATTAGGTCCACACTCAATTTTCTATCTGGTATATCTATGATTAAGGCTCTGTATATAACCTCACCCAGTAGTGTTCTACTCCCATAAGTAGACACAAACAACACAGAATCAAGTCTTTCAGGTAATACATTCAAGTTTGGTATAAAAGCATATGAAATAAATGAATGTGAGACACTAGTATCAATCAAAACATGTGTAAGATGATTACTGATAGTGTACGTACCATATATCACGTCTGAGTTGGCTTTTGTATCTTACTGAGTGAGATTGTAAGCCCTGCTCTAGATAGGAGGTCTGGTCTGATTTTGATTTTTTGGGCACTCTCTTGCATAATGCTGGACACTCCCATATATACGACAAGTATTGTTGAGGCGATAGCAGGATTGGTCTCCATGATCCTTGTTGCAGTGCTGGCAAGTCCTATAGCGTAATATTGTCGAAATCTGAGGAGGAGCCTGAGTCATTAGTCTAGGTCTCTTGTTCTACTAGATAGGTGCATTGGGTGCTGGTCTATAGTGTGAAATCGAGGGCCTGAGTTCCCTACTGCTGGAGGAAAAATACGAAGGTTCCTCTCCACTAGCTGTGCCTTGGCCAGAACGGCCGAGTAAATACTAAGCTCGAACACATACAGTTGATGTATAATCTCAGGATAGAGGCCCCACTCGAAATTTTTTGTCTTTCTCCCTTCATCCATCATGCTCTCAGGGGAATACCAACCTAACTCTAGGAACTTTCGGGCATATTCTGATATAGTCATATCACCCTGGAACAGGTGTACAAACTCCATTTCCTTCAGATGTCGGAGATGCTCTGGGAGGTACTCTGCATTGAAGGCCATCAAGAACTGTTCCCAAGTGACTGGAACGGGTAGGATGGCCTACTTGAGTTGTCACCAGCGGTCTGCCTCTCCCACCAACATGTAGGTGGAAGTATGATTCTTTGTTCGAGAATCACTCCAAGAGTCGTGAAGGCATTCTCTGTCTCAACTAAACAGTACTCAACCTCTTCAAATAAAGATCTCCCTATAAAAGTATATGAGTTTAGTCTTTTATACCTCTCAATGTAGCATGGGTCCATCATAGGAGGAATTGGGTCCCGTGGAAGAGAGATTGCATTGTGCTGGGGATGGACCGAATATCCCTATGGTGGTACTGAATGATAAGGGGGGGGGGGGGGGGGAGGGGTACTGGATTGTACTGTGGTGGTGCTGGATGATACTGTGGATGAGCAGGGTTATACCGGGGTGGCTCAGGATCCTTCCGCTGCAAGGGTGGCTTAACCTGAGGCAGTGGGGGAGGGTCAGGTAACTCCCTCCTTTCTTCCCGACCCTGCTGGGCAGTGATGAGTCTCTCCAACATTTCAAATAGTCGGTCAACATCCTCTCGAAGTGAACCCTCCTGGGCTCCTCGGTTTAATGGAGGTCTTCCTCTCCTCATCTATCTGTACCTGTTTTTCACAAGAAATGATTGAGTGATAATTCATTTTTTTTTGTGTTTCCTAAGATTTTTGTGTAAGGAATGGTTTCGAGGAACGCGACTCTGATACCAACTGTAACGCTCTGAAACTGAAAGGGAGATAAAGACATTAATTGAATACGGAAGCGAAATAATAGAGTTAAAGTTTACATTCTTTTCACAATAGTTTTAAATACCCAATAGGGATACGGAAATGATCATTCTAAAAGTTCAAGTGAAAAATCAAGAAATAAATAAAAAGTAAACAATTAGATATCCTAGGACGACCTTCACTAGCCTTTGAAGAGAGTTCAGGTGGTGAACTATTCACAACCTCCTTATTGATCGGGATCTGGATCTTGGTCCTCTTAATCTGAAATGGTTAATTAAAGGGTGAGGTACACTAGTCAGTAAGAATATCACACTACTCATCGATACAGAAATGAACATTGGTAAAAATAATAAAAACAACTAATATATCTCTTAAATTAAGTAAATTCATTTATCATAAATAAAATCAGTTATTGCACACTTACCGTAGCAAGATTTTCAAAATCGACCTATAGAGGCAATAACACAAACAACATCATAATCTCATATTCAATTAGCCAGAACAACAAATTTTTCTTTTTATTTGCTTACTAGTATCCCTGGGAGTCCATAGGGATGTCCCACTATGCGTGAACCCATAACAAAACTTATCAACTAACCGACTACCCCCATACTCCGTCTGGTATGAGCGCCAAGAATACTATCCCTTAATACCCCGTCCGGTATGAGGAGCAATTTTTTGTTTATATTTAATTTTCAGTTTCACAATTTAATTGTAAATCATGCAAGACAAGCAATACATGGATCAAGAAAACACAACCGAATCATCTTATAAATTCCAGTGCATTATCATGCATTTAAAACTGTAAAATCAAACAATCAGTTAAAACATGACAAATAAAAATAAATAATCGTTTCCGGCTCTATTAGTAACCTGTAATTAATTATCCGTATTTTTTAAATTACGCAAAATACCGTATTATTTATAATTAAACTTAAATTTCATAACGAGAAATAAGGTGAGGAATTCTTACCCGAATCGGTGTTCGAAATACCGAACTTTCTGCTATGCTTACTGGCGATCCCCGGGTTTTTTGAATTTTTTTGCAAAGATTAAAACACGCTTCACATACTTGAAAATATCCCAAAAAATCCAAAATCAGTGTTAAAAATATTTTCCGGCCAATTTTGGAATTTTGGCACGGCGGCACTGCGATGCTCCAGTGACAGTATCACTACCCGTGGCAGCGGTTTGCCTCGGCCTGGCTATTTTCGGCTAATTTTGGTCAATTTCGGCTAGTTTTATATTCATCCCTATGAGAAAACATGTTATGGGGTCTCGGTTGGCCCAAAAAAATAGAAAAATAAAAACTTACCGGCGGTGGAATTTTTCAGTATGGCGACTCCGTCAGCTCACCTTTGCGGTTGAGCATTTTTCTTTGGTTAACCTGTAGAAAACGGAATGGTGAACACGATGGTAAAAATATCGCACGAAACAAGAATCGGGAAGAGGCTCATCGGAGACGATTTTCGATTTTGCCCGCAGCGGCGCCGCCAGACTTTACCTACAGTTTTCGCCTCATCTGCTGTTCTTTTTACTCCGATTTAGCCATGGGAGTGTTCAAAATCAAATTCCAAGCGAATAGGAAAATTTTTATCTTTTTTGGTGATTGGAGGTGGCTCCGGTGCGACGGTGGACGGCGGTCGGCTCCATTCTCCGTGACTAGTGCTTCTTTTCCAGCGGGGGACTGGTGGCTAGAGTTTGGGTTCGGTGTGAAGTAAGATATTTATACTCATCTTCCTTAAATCTGGATCGTTAATCGCATTTGATCTCAACCGTCTGATCACATTTAAATAGAAAATAAATCTGTACCATTCATCACGATTTGATCTGAACTGTACGATTGCATTTAAAGATGGAATGAATTTGGATCGTTCATCGCGTTTAATCGCGACCGTCTGATCGTGCCTAAGGAAGGAACAGATCCAGACCATCCACGTGGGTACACGGATTGCCAGCATGGCACCGAATCGGCGTGCCTTGCCACCCAGCGCGCTCCGATTCGTCGGCGCTGCTGACTGGGCGATCCTACGTTGTGTATTTTTCTTTAATTACGTTTTGAACTCCAATTTCTAATTTTTCTTTCAAAAATACCTACCGAACCCAAATTTTTACCAATTTTTTCTAAAATTATTTTCAATTTCATCATCCACCTATTTTTTTTCTAATTTTACATTAAATAAAATTTATAAATTTAAATTTTATATTTTTATATATATTTTTTAATTTCAAAATTAATTTCGGACCAAATTTCGAGCCCGAATATTATACTAGAAAGAACAATATGAGCATTGATACTTCTCAAACTCTTATCACAATCACATAGTGTAAGGGTAGAATTAAAAATAAAAATCTTAAGGGGTACAATAAATCTATAGGCAAATTACAGTTGAAATGAAAATTTTGCTGTTTATCATTATGACATGGAAGATCATATGAAACAAAACTATAGAATTTTGAAAAATGAATAGAATAATGAGAAAATTAAAAAAAAAAAAAGATAATCAGAATACCACCGCAACTCTAATTGATAATAATGAATAGTTACTTGAATTTTCATTTGTTGAAGATCTATATTAATAAATATATTTAAAAAATTTCATAATATAAATTTAATTCTATTTATATCAATATAATAAAATAATCGAATCGAGTTTGTTATGAATAATTTGTAAACTCCATACGGTCTCAAAAAAAAAAAAGAATTAGATCATCTGTAAATCAGGGTTTATTCTTTTATCAATTTAGGTTTGTTGTGTCTATACTCAATAAAAAGACAGTAAAAAATATATTAAAGTAATTTTTAGTGATGAATCCTTTTCTCTCAAAAAGTAGGTCAAAATAACCGAACCATGTAAATTCCTAGTGGTCATTTATTTTTTCATCTATTTTGCTTGTAATTTTTCATTTGGGTTTGGAGATTGGTATGCTTCCAGCCTTTGTTAACATTAAATATTCAAATAAGTATAGTTGTTGCAATGTACAAAACTAATATGTGATCATTCTGAGTCATATAAAGAAAAGTTCTCTATTTCTTTATAATCCAATTGCCTTAGGTTTCAAAATCAGTTTGATTAGGTGGTGTTGTCCACTTTTTCATCTGCTCATCAAAGGATCCTACAACAGCAGACTGACTTTTACTCCTGAGCTGATCTACAAATATATCATAGTATGCTATAGCATCCACTTTTTCCAATACTCTCACCAATTTTCCTTTCTTCCGATCTATTACTATTTCTCCGTCTTTCGATTCAACTCCTTCGACAATGACCTTGATATGCTTGCCTTGCAAGGTAGGTTTTAGTAATGAATGATCACCAGCAACAAATACTGCACCTAAGATCTCCCCCAAGAAGGTTTCCTAAACCAAATTAATATTTATTAGTTAGTGATAATCGGAAAATTTAGGAACACGAAAATTTAGACACGAAGATTTACCATGTGCCCATATCTTCGACGAGTCTGCTGCAAATGATGTAGTGTTGACAGCAAATTGTAAGCAAACTGAGCCTCTGGTGTTGCGTCCCTTGCCTTATACAGCCTTTCTAACATGCTACGACATGAGCTTATGCTATGACGAGCTGCAAGTGGAATAATTGTGATATTGAGTCGAGATTCGAGAACTGTCTTTGCTGCTAAAGGATCAAGATACATATTGAATTCTGCATATTTATTTGAAGGGACAGTAAAGACGTCTCCTTTGGCCATGTTGCCATTCCTCATGTGTCCTCCAACAATGTATACATCCTGCAGTGGGATTTGAGATATATCTGGTTAGTCTTCATTTTCTGGAACTGTAAGATATAATTATATTCTTTATTAC
Organism: Carica papaya; assembly: GCF_054855325.1. NCBI lineage: Eukaryota > Viridiplantae > Streptophyta > Magnoliopsida > Brassicales > Caricaceae > Carica > Carica papaya. The sequence goes on from NC_142311.1 coordinate 30,949,497, forward strand.
CTGAATTAGAGAGGTCAAATTTGTCCTATCCAAAATGATCCTTGCTAAATTAGTCAAGGGTCCATTGGTCAGTATTGAAATCTTAGATCCTTGATTCATATTTCCCACAACAGAATCCCAAATTTCCATTGCTAAAGGTTGCCTGAGTTCCGGGTGATCAGTATCCCGAGGAGCACCAAACTTCACAGAGTTTTCCGCAGTATACCTGGATGAAATTCAGCATTTTATTCCCAAACAACTTGGGCATAGATTGAGAGACAAAATTGCTTTTTACAAAGAAATTTAGTACACCTTCTAGGACTTCTTGGCAAGTCACGAGCCAGCCCGTAAAGAGTGTCTGAGTCCAGAAGTCCACCACTCCCTTGTGGGATGGCCTTAAGGTACTTGCAGTTTCCAACACCTGGGAAATCTGAGTCAGATTGTTGCATCGCGAACATTTCTCCGAGACCAACAGGGATGTCGTCGCGACCCATCATATGCAGCAAATCGTAGATTACATCTATTGTAGCAGGATTAGCCCATCCGGTCGGAGTCACTAATATTGCCTGGATTCAGGTGTCATTTCTCTATGCATTTTGATATCTAAATAGCAGGGAATATGAACTAAACTACTCTATATCATTCAAATATATCAAGCTTAATATGATATCAAGGCTTCAACCTGTGAAACGTTCCTCTTACCTGAAGGTCAATTACTTCAACTGGCACTTTCAGGAGATAGAACAGTGCTAGGAAATCTCCAACACTCATATCCATGTCGAATATGAAAGGTTTCCCCGGAATTCTCGTTCCGAAATTTGCTTTGTGGAACACTTCTTTGTAGTAAGGAAACTGTGTTGACAGATTAAACCTTCCAGCTTGTTGAGGGAGATTTAGAATCTATGCCACCATAAACAGAATTTGGATTCTATCAGTATGCTATGTATAGAAAAAATTGAAGATCTTGAAGACATATGCAATAAGAATTACATACAGTGAACTTACATCTAAGAAGCTTTTGAAAAATTCTCTATCAAGCTCACTTTCAATATCCTTGTTGGGTTTTGCTTTTGTTGCAACAAGAACACGTACCCCCTCCAGACCATCTACCTCTTCCGTAAAACCATCCTACTTGATTGAACACGAACATATTTATCAGGAATAGTCAATCCAATTCTAAAGGCAGCAGATTTGAATTATGATCACCAATTCATAACCAAAAAGGTTGAAGGGAAGACGAAAGATAAACCAGATTGGAAACTCGAGAAATCATTAATTCATCTTCTAAAAAGTTGTTTTTTTATTACCTTGCATCTCCCTTTCCCATTCTCCACAATGCAAAATGGATCTCTTAGCCCTTTTTGTACATGACCACTATGAACTCCTCCTTTTTTTAAGTTGAACTTTGGAACTTTACGGCCATCAAAGAACAGGTTTGAGCCATTTGAGATTCCGTAAGGCTCATTTGAAGTAACTACAGTTATATTCATGAATTCCATTTCAGCAAATTCATTTTCCCCATTACTCTTATAACCCGAATTACGCATGATTGAGACTGCTACACCAGATGTGAAAGAATCCCACATGAAGTAGCTCTGCATAGAGTTTAGCAGATCATATTCACAAACATTCTATTCTCCAAAATACAAGTAATGCAGAAGGTTTCTTGCGTTACAAGAAATTAACATACTGTATAGAAATGGTCATCAAACCAAGTGTCCCGTGCCATTTTCAATGACTGAAAGCAGTATTGTGCCTCATATGTATACTGGTTCTGCTCGAATTCCTTGAAGAACTTAGCATTTATCGGGATTGTATTCGTTGCATCGAGGGGAACAAGCGTGATGGGAATCCCAGAATGGAAAACCTAGAAAAAAATCACCCATTTTGATGGTTTCAATCTAAACAATAATTTTTCTTTTGCACATTGCAGGTGGATGTGAATAATTTTATGCACCTGGTAAGAAGCAAAAGGATCACCGAAGAAGTTGAACTCTGCATAAGGATTACTCTTATAGTCTGTGAAGAGATTGCCATGGTCACCACACTGTCTAGGCTGGCAAGAACTGGTGGCATTTGGAGGGCAACAGCCAGTTGGATTTTTAGACCTCACACCGCCTCCCATAATGTATATATGCTTAACATTCTTCTTTAATTGTGGATTACTCATTAGGAAAATGGCGAAATTTGTGTGAGCTCCAGTGAGCAAGACAGTTACCGGACCAGCTGATACTGTGTCAATCATCACTTGTTGTGCAGTAGGCTGTCGGAGAGGAGAGTATCTCCTGCTACCCTACAGGGTTCATGAGCAGAACAAAATCAAAACAGAACAGAACAGAACAGAACCGAACAGAGGAAGAGGTTTCCTAGTAAGTAGCATACCTGTGGAAGGAATGCTTTTCGAAGGCCATAGTTCGTATCAACATCTAATCGTCCTCCGAGACCTACGGGAATTGCTTGCCTGTATCTACAGCCTCCGGCTGTCGTCATCCCCTAATACAATGACCTTGAGTAATTATAAGAATCGGAACCGGGACAACAAGGCATTGTTTGGTAATAAAGAGAGTTAACCTGTTCAATTATAGGAAGATATCCACCGACATTTCTTAGAATTTTACCATCTGCTTTTATCCCACCTTCACCTCCCACTCCAACTGCAATATCGTCTCGGCCCATCATGTAAAGCATGTCGTATAATTGATTAACAGCGTGTCCGGCATCAGTCCATGCATTCGTGCTGATAGTGACCGCCTGCAAGATGTCATGTCAAGTTCTGAAAATCATCAAATTAATCTCTCATGAAGTGAGTCATAGAATTGGACAGGACGAAAAGATAACTGGGTATTGTAAGTTAGTTTAGATATAAGTAGATATATTATGGAGATGATGAGGATAAGTTACTAGTGACCTGCAACTCAAATTCTGATCTGTTAAGCTTGAGGAGGTACAAGAGAGCAAAGAAATCATCTGTATCAACATCTGTGTCCAGTAGAATCCTATATGGTTGGCCTTGAACTGGGTAGTATTTTAACTCAAGAAATCCTGCAGTGAGTAGTATAATCCCCAAAATTCTAATCCCCGACAACATTTTCTCTCTCTTTCTCTCTCTGTTTCAGTCACTCTGCTGATCTTGATCAAACCCAGAAGAAAGAAGAAACACTCATACGTCAATTTCTACCACACAAGCAAGGTGGCAAAGAGAAAATGAAGATAAACATGTATAGTGAAGGATAGTGTTTGGACAGAGAGAAAAAGGTTGGTTGGTGGCATAAAAAGGCGAACAAACGAATCGCAGAACAGTCTAAGAGAGAAAAGTAAGGAAGAAGACCCAGATGAATTGTGAGTGGAGCCGTTGACCAACAAAACTTAGTTGGGGAGACGAAACGCCGGGACAGCCTAGACCAATGGAACTTCTCAATTGATTACTACTAGTGCTGAAAACAGATTCTTCAGCTTATATCTCTACATAATATGAATCTATATGACGGTTATGCGTATATGCGTGTATTTACATACGTGTATATGCATGTGGGTATTTATGAATGTATGTATCCTTCTACAAATATTGTTTTATCAGTTTTGCTCCTAGATTTAAACATACTATCCAATTACTTTAAATTTTGTATATTTTATTTTTATTTTTATTTTTATTTTACTGTAATTGTGTACGGTTTTAGATATTACTTTCTCCAACATATATATTATGTATGTATATGGAGAAACAGAAGAGGAAAATAAAAAGATTGATCATGTAGTCAAGTTAGAGAATAGTGATCGCTAACAAAGTTTCAGAAGATATACAAACCCAAGCTCCCAAGAAGATTAATCAGGGGGAAGATGAGCTTACTCCTTGATATATACATATACATATATATATATATATATGTAAACATATACTTGGATTTGAGATGGATAATATACAATTGTAAATATGGTTGAACTTTTCTGGTTTTTTTTTTTATATATATATAGTGTGATTCTAATATTTTTATTTTAAAATTTTATTATTTATATTTTATAACAAAATTTTGAAAATGAATAAAGAATAAAAGATGACATAATATATACATCATAAATTGCCATTCATATTATAATCAATGAAATTAAATAATTGACTTTTGAAAAATATTTTTCCTACAAAGTATAACCAATAAAAACAGTATATCCTTCTCCATTATTAGTATATTTCTTTTTCTATAAAAAAAGTTTTATGTTCATATTAAATTATATTTCCCTACGTTTTCGTTTTTAAATTATTTTTTTATTATTTTATGAATCATCTTTTTGTATCACTTATTTTTACTAAAAATATACAAATAATCTATTACAATACAAAACTAATAAAATTATTAAAAATGGTTAAAATATATTAAAAATTTAAATTAATTAGATTCCTCTAATATACTTTACTTACTGACCGTCAAAAAAAATATAGCTTTATGCCCACAAATTTATACATTAAACATAATATGTATGTATGTATATATATATGTATATGTATATGTATATGTATATAATCTGTGTGTATTAATTTGGGTATGGACTCCTGTTGTTTAAGAGAAGGTGGTGGACTCTTCTTACAATATGATATTATCATATCATAGCTTTAAATGCTATGAAGCCGGTTTCTCGTGTTGATGTTTACTACAATTTAATTGTGATGTAATTTAGTTCTTTGAGCATTATATATGTCTTTGTGTATACTGTATATAAAGAAATTTATAACACTCTTGCATTTAATTTAAAATACAAATTACCTAATTATTTTCAATAATGAAATTTATATATTATTTTTTGCCATAATTCCATTAATTGGTATATAGCATATAATAATAATAATAATAATAATACGATAAGTAAAAATATATTAAAATTTCGAGATGGTCTAAACTTTTTTCTTTATATTTGATAAGTTTTTTCTTTTTAATTTTAAATCAATTTGAGTATATATGTATGTATATATATAACAAGTCAATTAAAACCTAATACATAAGAAAAATATTATAATTTGATTTAAATATACAACTCATATAGAGAAATATATTTACTTAAACCGCTAAATTAAGTGGTGGTTAGTAACTATCACACGTAAATTATTAACTATTTCATGCCAAAAGTTAAAAAAGGATTTCATAAACAATAAGTTTTTCCGTGTCAACTATGAGTCGATTGTCTTATTTTTTTTTATTTCTTTTCTTTTGAGTAGTTATGTTGTATTCTTGTCATTTTCACTCTCTATCTCATCATCATATAATTTTTTACTCTTCCATTCCTATTAATTGCATACATTTATTATAATACATACATCATCTATAACCAACTATTTAATGTAAGATAAAATTATTTTTTTATAAATTGAAATCGAGAGAAAAATGGTTTAAAAGATAAGATTATTCTTATTTTTCTTTTAGAATAGTTATTTGTTCTTGTCATTTTCACTCTCTGCCTCATCATGTAATGTTTTGCTCTTCCATTCATATTAATTGTTCGCATTTATTATAAAATAGACATAAAATATATATTATAATGTACCGACTATTTAATATAACATAAAATTATTTTTTTACAAGTTTGAATCAAGAGAAAATAATTTAAAAGTATCGAAGTACTTAAAAATGAAGAAACTTAAAAGGAATAATAATAAGACTAAAAAACTATCATGGAACTCTAGAGCATTCCAAAAAGTTAGAAATAATACTAAACCTAAAAATAATCTCTGAACTTATCAGTGTCATTTATATTCAGAAGCGGTCCCAAAATTAAGAAGTATTCTCATGACATAGGAATTGCATTTTGGTATTAAAACACTAGAGAATCATGGAGCATAGACGCGATCGTGAAACCCTAAAATAATTCATATTTATGAATATTTAAAATAAAGTTTATGCAGAATAAGAAATATTGCATGGGTTATCCTTAGTGTACCAAATAAAAGATAAAACGTTATATTATTTTAACGTGATATTATATTAATTAGGGTAAAGAAAATAAATATCTTGTAAATCCGAACAATCGAATCAGATTGAGTCAATCTTTAATTACCTTTTGATCAAGTTGGTTCGAATTTATACATAAAACTACATTCAAATATGATCATTATATAGAATTTTAGTTAAAAGATAGGTATATTTATAATATATAAAATGAGCCTTTAGTTGTTATAGGCAATTTATGGACGTTACCTTTAATTAAATTAGTGACCCTGTAATTTTCTTGCTAACTTTTTTAAGAAATGGAGTACTAACGTTTTACACCCAAATAGATTGGTACCACCCAAAAGTGCTTTTTCTTTTCTTTTTAAAATTTAGGATCATGATTAAGCTTCAATTTGAACTCCAATGCATGTATGTATAAGTATATGATTTTATTACGCAGAGATGATGAACTCCTACTACCGAGAACCCTAGTGCTAATCTATATATATATATATATATATAGCCTTTGTTTGTTTCATAAGTTATTTCTTTGTAGAAAGTGCAAAATGAATGAATGAATTAAATAAATGTTGATAGATATTCTTATTCTTCCTGCTCCAAGGCGTGTGTGTAATTGGAGAATTAAAGAGATTAATTAAGCATAAAAAGCACTACTTTATATGGTATTATATTCTTGCCCCATGATTACGTTGACAAGACCAGACACTTCTTTTCTAAGCATGTTTTAAGTGGTGGGTTCGTTTATTCAACTCAAAAAGTTTACTAATACAAAGTTTCAACAAACAAAAAGCAATCAACTTGAAAATATATACCCTCATTATTATGTTATTAGTTTATTTAAATATACATACCACTAACAATACTCTAGTATTATAATTGGTATTTCAGGATTCACATTTTTAAGCTACTTTGTTCTGTGTTTTTTCTCAACTTCTCTCGTTTTTTTTTTTTCTTATATTTTGAACTAAGCATGAGAATATCCTGAAATTAAATATTTCAAAATTAACTTTTATTTCTAAATTCTTTCGCATATTAATTTTGAATGTTATCGATTTCTCCTCACACAAATTGAAATTATATGGTAACTAAGACTGTTAAAATAAATAAACAAATAAGGAAACAATATGCTTAAGGAAAAACAAACTAAGATTATAAATTTTGTAAAGATTCGAAACTTAAATGGAAACAAGCTCATAAATTAAATGCAGAAGCGTATAATAACGTTATGGTTTACATTCTTTACACATAAATTAGCATACCCAATAGAGTTACAGAAATGTCCCTTTCACAGCGGTTCATAAAATAAAAAATGTAGTAACATATAAAAATAGTAAATAAATATTATAGGGGGGTAAGGTAAACCTCTACTACCTCTTGATATGATCCGGGGGGACACCTACTCACAATCCTCCTGCTGATCAAGATATGGATTTTGATTTTCTTAATCTGAAATAGTTAATAGGGAAAGGGGTGAGCTATACTAACCCAATAAGAATATCACACTACTCACCGATACAGAAATCGAAGGTTGGTAAAAATTATAAAAATAACCAGTTGAGCTCTTAATTTAAGTAAATTCATTTATCATAAAGAAAACCATTTATTGCATACTTACTGTTGCAAGATTTTCGAAACCTATCTATAGAGACAATAAATCAAATAACATTATGATCTCATATTCAAGTGAGCAAGAACAATAATTTTTCTTTTTTATTTTGCTTACTGGTATCCTTGGGGGTCCATAGGGGTGTCCCACTACGCGTGAACCTAATATATAAATCTGTCAACTAACCGGACGTTTTCATACCCTGTCCAGTATGAGCGCTAAAAATATCATCCCTCGATATCTCGTCTGATATGAGGGTAAATCGGGTTGTCTCTATATCTCGTTCAGTATGAGTGCCAAAAATACCATCCATCGATACCTCGTCCGGTATGAGGGTGAATCGGGCTATCTCCATACCCCGTCCGGTATGAGCACTAAAAATACCATCCATCGATACCATGTCCAGTATGAGATAACGTTCACGGTATGATTTTTTATGTATCTGATCCGATCCACCATCTCTCAGGATATCCAGTAAGACAACCATTTATTAATTCACATAACCAAATAATTTTTCATTTGCATACTAATTTTAAATTTCATAAATCAACAGTAAATCGCATAAGACAATCGATATATACATCAAAAAAATACAAATGAATCATTTAACCATTTTAATATTTTATCATGCATTTTAAAGCTGTAAATTCAAATAATCAGTTAAACATGACAAATAAATAAGTAATCAATTTTGGCTCTATTAATGACATGTAATTATTCTCAAAATTTTTTAAATTTCACAAAATATCATGTTATTGATTATTAAGCTTCAATTCCATAATAGAGAATAGAGTGAGGGATTCTTACCCGAATCGGTGTCCGAAATACCGAACTTTCTACTGCGCCTACTTGCGGTCCCTGAGTTTTCTAAATTTTTCTGCGGAGATTAAAACACATTTCACGTACCTAAAAATACCCCAAAAATCCAAAATCGGTGTTAAAAGTACTTTCTGACCAATTTTAGAGTTCTAGCACGACGACATCGTCGTACTCCGGCAATGACACCATCGCCTGTGGTGGCAATTTGACTCAGCCTGATCGTTTTCGGCCGGTTTTGGCCGGTTTCGACCGCCTTTATACATATCCCTGTGAAAAAACACATTAAGGGGTCTCGGTTGGCAGAAAAAATCAGAAAGCGGAAACCTACTAGTGGTGGATTTTTTTGAGTGCTGTGGCTTTGCCAACTCACCTTCGTGGCTAGGATTATTTCTTCGATCAACCTGTAAAAAACAGAACAGTGAAATTAACAATGAAAAAATTGCACGAAACGAGAAACAGGGACTCATCGGAGAAGGTTACGGATTTTACCCGCGGTGGCTCCACCGTGCTTTATCTACTATTTTTTGCTCATCTGTCGTTCATTTTGCTCTAATATGGCCACAGGGGTGCTCGGAATCGAATTTCAAGTAGGTAGGAGAATTTTTATCGTTTTTGGCAGTCGAAGATGGCTCTGGTACGGCGGCGGTTGGCAGTCGACAATCGGCTCTCAGCTCCCTTCTCTAGCGACTGATTCTTTTTCTCAAACAGGAGGCTGGCACCTAGGGTTCACATTTAGTGTGATGCAAAATATTTATACCCATCTCGCGTTAATCTGACCTGTTCATCACGTTTGATCTCGACCATTTGATCGTGCCTAAGGAGAAAATGAATATGGGTCGTTCATCGTATTTGATATCGATCGTCTGATCACGCCTAAGTTGGAAACAGATCCAGACCGTCCACGCGCATGGTGATCGCTTCTGGGTCGTCCAATCGCGGGGCACGTGAATCACCAGCATGGTCTTCCGCGTGGCACCGAGTAGCGTGCCTTACCACATGACGTACTTCGATTCGTCGAGGCTGCTAATTGAGCAGTTCTACGTGGTCAAATTTTTTTATTTGTATTCTGACCTCCAATTTTTTATTTTTCTTTCAAAAATATCATTCAAACCTAAATTTTCACCTATTTTTCTCAAAATTATTTTCAATCTCATCCCTAATTTATTTTTTTTCAAAAATAACAAAAATTTCATTAAATTAATTTATAAAATATATTTTTTATACATCTCTAAATTAATAAAATTAATCCCAGGTTAATTTTTTAGGCTCGGGTATCATAACTCTCTGCCTCTTAAAAGAAATTTACTCCCTCAAAATTGTCACTTTCACTTAATCAAACAGTTGGAGATACTAGACGTTGAAGTTTGATTCTACCTCCCATGTGACCTCTTTCTGTGTGTGATTTTACCATAGGATCTTAACGAAGGAAATTTTTTGCTTGCAGAGTATTATGCTATTTTGGTCTACAATGCCCACCAGTACCTCTTGATACGATAGATCCTCCTAGAGTGAAAGGGACTCGTGGGCCAAGATATGAGAGGGGTCCGAGTTGTACTTGCGTGGCATGGACACATAAAACATATTATGGACTCTGAATAGTTCTGGAGGTAGTACCAGTCTATAGGCAGCAATATCAATTCTGTCTAAGATCTCAAGTGGCCCAATAAATTGGGAATTTAGTTTTCCCTTCTTGCAAAACTTACTGATTCCCTTGAAATGGGTGACCTTGAGGAACACTCGATCACCTTTCTCAAATTTTAAATTCCTCCTCCAGGTGTCCGCATAACTCTTCTGCCTGCTCTGAGTTATCTGAATGTTCTTCCTAATTTTTACTATTTTGGCTGTAGTCTCCTCTACAAGATCTTGGCCGAATAATTTTCTATCACTCCCCTATTCCCAACAGATCGTCAATCTGTATGGGCGGTCATATAACGTCTTGTACGGAACCATGTCGATACTTGTTGGTAGTTGTTATTGTAAGCAAACTCTATTAAGGGTAAATTATCATCCTAATGGCACTCGAAGTCAAGACCACAAACTCGGAACATATCCTCCAGTGTGCAGATCGTTCTTTTTTATTGTCAATCGGTCTGAGGGTAGAATGCGGTACTAAGAGACAGTTTTATTCCCATAGCTTGCTGAAAACTAGACCAGAACTGAGAAGTAAATCTGGGGTCCCTATCAGATACTACTGTCACTGATACTCCATGTAACCTGACTATCTTCCGGATATACATTCTTATTAACTTGTCCAAGGCGTCAGTCATCTTGATGGTCAAGAAGTGATAATACTTGGTGAGTTGGTCAACAATTACGCAAATGACATCATATTTCGAACGTGCCCAAGGTAATCCTATCACGAAATCTATTGTGATGTGTTTTCACTTCCACTCTAAAATCGGTAATGGTTGAAGTAGGTTGTCTACGCACTGACGTTCTACCTTGACCTACTGACACACTAGACACTTGGAAACAAAGTTAGCTACCTCTCTTTTCATCCTGTTCTACCAAAATTGATGTCGCATATTTTGATACATTTTAGTGCTTTCGGGATGCATGACAAACTTTGAGCTATGAGCCTCTATCATGATATCCTTTTTCAGCTTACCGTCACATGAAACACACACTCTATCCTGAAATCTGAGCAATTCGTCGGCAAAGACTCAAAATTCTAAATTTACTACTTGTTTTGCATCTTTTCTGAGAGCTACTAGGGTGGAAGCAGCGAATTGGGCTTCCTTTATTCTCTAAATCAACTCAGGTTGAACAGTCAGATGAGCCAAGCATGTAACTCTCTTCAAGTCCTGAAGTCATATCTGTTGTGCAGTCCCTATTATCCTGCATTTTGAAACCATTATGTGAGCTAACATACCTGTACTTTTTCTGCTGAGTACGTCGGCTACCACATTGCCCTTACCCAAGTGATACAAAATGTTGTAATCATAGTTCTTGAGGAGTTTTATCCATCGTCTCTAATGCATGTTGAGATCTTTTTGAGTGAATATGTATTTTAAGTTCTTATATTCGGTATAGATCTAAAAAATCTCCCCATATAAGTAATGGTACAAAGTCTTCAAAGCGTGGATAATCGCGGCAAGTTCTAAGTCATAGGTGGGATAGTTTTTCTCATGACTCTTCAACTACCTGAACCCATAGACTATGACATTCCCATGTTGCATCAGAACACAACCTAACCCCAGGTAGGAGACATCACTATAAACTATGTATCCACCTATCCCCCTCGGCAAGGCTAATACAGGTGCAGTAGTCAACTACTTCTTTAGTTCTGAAAAGCTCTTTTCACAGTTTTTGTTCCACTCAAACTTAACATTCTTCTTTGTTAGCGGGGTTAAAGGAGTAGTTAGGGTAGAAAATCCTTTTACGAACCTGCAGTAATAACCTATCATTCCCAAAAAGCTACGAATCTCCTTGATCGATGTCAATTTCTCCCAACCAAGCACTGTTTCAACTTTTTCGGAGTTCACTGACACCCCATCCATTGATATGATATGCCCTATGAAGGTAGTCTACTCGAGGCAGAACCCATACTTACTCAACTTTGCACAAAACTTCTTTTCTCTAAGAACCTGCAAAAGCTGAGTTAAATGGTGAGCGTGTTCCTCTCTGCATTTTGAATAGACCAATATATCATCGATAAATACAATGACGAACGGATTTAAGAATTGTCTAAAAATCTTGTTTATCAAATTCATAAAGATGACTCGTACGTTGGTTAGTCTAAATGGCATGACCAGGAATCATAATGTCCATAACTGGTTCAGAAAGCTATTTTGAGAATATCTTCTGCCTTAATCTTTACCTTGTGGTAACCTGAACGAATGTCTATTTTGGAGAAGACCTGGGTATCTTACAATTAATAAAAAAAGTCATCGACCTTGAGAATGGGGTTTGTTCTTGATCGTGATCTTGTTCAGTCCCTTGTAACCAATACATAACATTAACCTCTCATCCCCTTTTCTTGCAAATGTAACTCCAGCACCTCAAGGGAACACACTATGTCAAATGAACTCACTATCCTACAATTCATTTATCTGTTTCCTCAGTTCTTCCATCTCAACACGGGCTCATGCGGTAAGAGACAACCGAGATAAGCTGGGTGTTTGGCTGAAGAGTTCATCAGAAAATATATCCGGAAAGTCTCGGACTACCAGAATCTCTCGAATATAAATTTCTTTCTTAAGCTTGTCCTGTATCACGTCTGAGTTGGTTTCTGCATCTTTCTGGGTGATGTTGTAAGTTCTGCCCTAGATAGGAGGTATGGCCTGGTTCTAATTCCTTGGGCACTATCTCGTATAGTGTTTGACACTCCCACATATACGATAAGTATTGTTGAGGCGATAACAGGGTCGGTCCCCATGATCCTTACCACAGTGCTGACAAGTCTTACCGCATCCTATTATTGGGATATGAGGAGGAGGCTGAGTCACTGGCCTAGATCTCTTATTCTACTGAACAGGTGCAGTGGGTGCTGGTCTGCAATGTGAAACCGGGGGCTTGAGCTTCCCCATTGCTGGAAAACAAATGCGAAGGTTTCTCTCCACTAGTTGTGCATTGGCCAGAACAGCTGAGTAAGTACTGAGTTCGAACACATACAGCTACTGTCTAATCTTAGAAATGACATCCTATTCAAACTTCCTTACCTTTCTGCCTTCATCCATCATGCTCTCAGGAAAATACCGGTCCAACTCTAGGAACTTTTAGGTATACTCTGACACAGTCATATCACCCTGAACTAGGCGTGCAACTCCATTTTTTTCAGATGTCAGAGATGCTCTAGGAGGTACTCTGCATTAAAGGCCATCAGGAACTGTTCCCATGTGAGTGGAACAAACAGGGTGGCATGCTTGAGCTACCACCAGTGACCTGCCTATCTCACCAGCATGTAGGTGGCAAGTATAACTCTTTATTCAGGAACCACCCTAAAAGCCGTGAAAGTCTTATCTGTCTCAGCTAACCAGTACTCAGCCTCTTTAAAAGAGGATATCCTTGCAAAAGTAGATGGGTTTAGTCTTTTATACCTCTCAATGTAATTTGGGTCCATCATGGGTGGAATTGGATCCCCTGGAAGAAGGATTAAATTGTGCTGGGGAGGGACCAGATGGCCTTGTGGTGGTACTGGATGATACGGTGGAGGCACCGGATTGTACTATGGTGGTATCGGGTGATACAGTAGGAGAGCAGGGTCATATCAGGGTGGCTCAGGATCCTCCCACTGCAGGGGTGGCCCAAATTGTGGTAGCAGAGAAGGGTCAGCTAGCTCCCTTCTTTCCTCTCGAGTCTGCTGGATAGTGATGAGTCTCTCTAGTATTTCAAATAGTCAGTCTACATCTTCTGGAAGTGAACCCTCCCGGACTGCTCAGTTTAGTGGGAGTCTTCCTCTCCTCATCTATCTGTACTTATATTTTATAAGGAATGGTTTAGCGATAATTTTTTTTTTTTTGTTTCCTTAGGTCTTTATCTAAGAAATGGTTCCGAGGAAGGCAGCTCTGATACAAACTGTAAAGACCCAGAACTTAAATAGAAATAAGCTCATAAATTAAATACAGAAGCGTATAATAACATTAGAGTTTACATTTCTTACACATAAATTAACATCTCAATATGGCTACAGAAATATCCATTTCACAGCAGCTCATAAAATAAAAAATGTAATAACATATGAAAATAGTAAATAAATGTTGTAAGAAAATTAACCTCCACTAGCTCTTGATAAGATCTAAGGGGACACCTACTCACAGCCCTCCCTCTGATCAGGATCTGAATCTTACTCTTCTTGATCTGAAATGGTTAATAGATGAGGAAGTGAGCTACATTATCCCAATAAGAATATCACACTACTCATGATACAAAAATCAAAGGTTGGTAAAAATCATAAAAATAACCAATTGAACTCTTAATTTAAATAAATTCATTTATCATAAGGAAAATTATTTATTGCATACTTACCGTTACGAGATTTCTAAAACTGACCTATAGAGACAATAGCTCAAATAACATTATGATCTCATATTCAAGTGAGTAAGAATAACAATTTTTCCTTTTTATTTTGCTTACTGGTATCTCTAAGGGTCCATAGGAGTGTCCCACTACACGTAAACATAATATCTAAAGTTGTCAACTAACCGATCGTCCCCATGCCCCATCTGATATGAGTGCTAAAAATATCATTCCTCGATACCTCGTCCGGTATGAGGGTGAATTGGTCGTCCCCATATCCCGTTCGGTATGAGTACCAAAAATATTATCCCTTGATACCTCATTCGATATGATGATGAATTGGGCCGTCCCTATACCCCGTCCGATATTAGTACCAAAAATATCATCCCTCGATACTCTGTCCAGTATGAGATAACGTTCACGGTAGGATTTCCTATGTACCCGATCCGTCCATCATCTCCTAAGATATCCCGTAAGACAACCATTCATTAATTCACATAACCAAGCAATTTTTTATTTGCATATTAATTTTAAATTTCACAAATCAACTGTAAATCGCGCAAGATAAGCGATATATGCATCAAGGAAGCACAACTGAATTATTTAAACATTTCAATATATTATCATATATTTTAAAACTGTAAATTAAAATGATCAGTTAAACAGTATAAATAAATAACTAACAAGTTCTGGCTTTAGTAGTGACTTGTAATGATTCTCAAAGTTTTCCTAAATTTTACAAAATATTATATTATTGATTATTAAACTTTAATCCCATAACAAGGATTAGGGTGAAGGATTCTCACCCGAATTGATATCCGAAATACTGAACTTTCTACTAAGTCTACTAGCGGTCTCTGGATTTTTTGAATTTTTCTGCGGAGATAAAAACACACTTCACGTATCTAAAAATACCATCAAAATCCAGAATAGGTGTTAAAAAATTTTTCAGGCCAATTAGGGTTCGGGCACGGCAGCACCGCCGTGATTCAGCAATGGTACCACTGCCCACGACGGCGGTTTGCCTCGTCTTAGTCGTTTTCGGCCAGTTTTGGCCAGTTTTGACCGTCTTTATACATATCCCTACGAAAAAACATGTTATGGGGTCTCGGTTGGCCCAAAAAAAAATCAGAAAACGGAAATCTACCAATGGTGGGATTTTCCGGGTGCAGCGGCTGTACCAGCTCACCTTTGCGACTGGAATTTTTTCTTCTGTCAACCTATAGAAAATATAACATTGAACATAACAGTGAAAAAATTATACAAAACGGGAAACAGAAAGGGGTTCATCGGAGGAGGTTGCAGGTTTTATTCGCAGTGGCTTTACTAGGCTTTACCCGTGGTTTTCGGCTCACCCCCTGTTCATTTTGCTTAGATATGGCCATAGGGGTACTCAAAATCGAATTTCAAGTGGGTAGGAGAATTTTTATCTTCTTTGGCGGTCGGCCCCGGAAATTTAAAATGGAATGTATATTAAAAATATCAAATGTGGAAGCGAAGTCAAAATTCGATTAACATCCCTTACACTAAAACCAAAAACGTGCTCAAAATATAAAAGATCAAACTAACTAAAAGAGAAATTCGAAAGTAAACTACGAATATGAATTTGGAGTCTTTAGGCGTCCCCTTCGTCGTCTTCTTGCGGAACGGGCTCGGGAACAATGTCTTCCTGATATGAAATGATTAAATAAGGAATGAGCTACACTAGCCCAGTAAGGACATCACGATATCTCACCGTCACGGAGATAAAGGTGGGTAGAAAACACAAAAAGACCAATGGAGCATAATTTACAATAAACTCATTTATCAGTAATAAAACCTTTTACCATTCACTTACCTCGGTGAAACTCATAAAACAATATACGAAAGCAATAACATTATCATCATCATGAAATCATATAAACTGTGTAACATAATACTTATCACGCCCTTGCAATTCAATCATTTCACAATTACTTTTCTTCATTCACCAGCCTACTAGTATCTATGGGGATCCATAAGGGTCCCGCTACCCGTTACCCTTAATACTTGTAATCAGATTCCAGGGCCGTCCCCATACCCCGTCCGGTATGGGCGCCAAAACTGTAAACCTCAATACCCCGTCCGGTATGAGGGTGAAACGGGCCGTCCCCATACCCCGTCCGGTATGGGCGCCAAAACACATAAGATCTCCATACCCCATCCGGTATGAGAGACCACAATCCCGGTAGGGTCCCCTACGGACCCGGTCCGTCCACCATCTCCCAGGATATCTAGTCAGGCTGACCCCATTACACAATTATCAATTTATACAATCTTCCATTCTTCTTTCCCTCAATCAACATCATCAATTCGCATTTAGATAAGCAAAACAGTAATTCATGCCAAACAGACAACATACAGTATCGGTATTTCAGTCATTCAACCAATAAACAATAAAACAGTAAAATATGCACACGAAACTATAAAATGAAAACATCAAACCTCATACTGCATTTAATACTGAAAATTAGATCAAACAATAATAGACCAACATTGTATCAGACTTGGGCTCCATTGGCAACCTCAATCAATTATACATCTATAAAGTCTCAAAATACCGTTTAATTATTTATTAAGCTTTAATACCGTGATAGGAAATAGAGTGAGGGGTCCTTACACGGCTTTACAGTGTGCCTACAGGCTGTCCCTAATTTTTCCTGAATTTTTCTCGGGGAACTGAAACACACCACTGGTACCTGCACGTGTTCCAAAAAAATTCCAAATTAGGCCCAGGGCCCCTTTCGGCCCAAATCGCAACTCCGGCACGGCGGCTCCGCCGTGCTCCGGCGACGGCGCCGCCGCTTGCGGCGGCGGTTTGCCTCGGGTTGGCCGTTTTCGGCCGAATTCGGCTACACTCGCATTGGTTCCTGTGATAAAACAACCCTATGGCCCTCAGGGGGCCGAAAATTTACGGAAAACCGAAACTTACCGGCGGCGGTGCTCTCGGGTGCGACGGCTCTCCGGTGAAGTTCGTGTTTTGGTGATTTGGCTCCGATCAACCTGTAGAGAAAAGAATGGTGATCACGGTGATATAAAAATTGCATCAAACGGAGGCCGGGAATGGCCTCATCGGAGGCAAAAATCGAGAAGGGGCGCGGCAGCGCCGCTGGCTTTCGGCCGTGTTTTCCGGCCGTTTGGCCGGGATTTTGGCTCCGATTTGGCCACTGGGGGGATCAGCGTGGAAAAACGAGTCGGGGGTATGAATTTTACCTCGATCGGCGGTCGAAAATCCCTCTGGTGCGGCGGCGGGTGGCGGCGGCCGGCTTCTGGTTCGTCTTCTCCGGCGAGCGGCAGGCGGCTAGGGTTTGGGGTCTGGTGTGGGGGTTCTATTTATAACCCTTTGCCCTTTTGATCTCAGCCGTCCATTTTGATTTAATCTGGGTCGTCCGTTTTTGATTAAATCTGGGCCGTCCGTGCGATTAAATCTGGGTCGTCCGATCGCACGCTTGATCTGGACCGTCCGATCTCGCCTACGTGGATCGCCAACGTGGCCCGTTTCGGAAAGACGTGGTCTTGCCACGTGGCAGGTCCCGGTTGGTCGGGATGACCGAGCCTGCTGACGTGGCTGCCGACGTGGTTTTTTTTTTTTTTTTTTCGGCCCCTTTTTCCGGGCGCTACAGAGGTGGCTCCGGTGCAGCAGCGGTCAGCGGTTGGCTCCCTTCTCTGGCGACTGATTCTTCTTCCCTAGCGGGAGGCTGGCAGTTAGGGTTCAGGTTTAGTCTAATGCGAAATATTTATACTCATATCGTGTTTATCTGAGTCGTTCATCGCGTTTAATCTCAACTGCTAGATCGTGCCTAAGAAAGAAATGAATCTAGACTGTTCATCGTATTTGATCTCGACCGTCTGATCGCGCCTAAGGGAGAAACGGATCCAGACCGTCTACACGCGCAAAATCATTTCTGGGTCGTCCGATCGCAGGGCACGCGGATCACCAGTATAGCCTCCCGCATGGCACCGAGTCAGCATGCCTTGCCACGCGGGCCGCTCCGATTTGCCGAAGGTGCTGACTGGGCAATCCTACGTGGCCAAATTTTTTTCACTTGTATTCTGACCCGCAGTTTCTGATATTTCTTTCAAAAATACCATTTGAACCCAAATTTTCACATCTTTTTCTCAAAATTATTTTCAATCTCATTCCTAATTTATTTTTTTCCAAATATAACAAAAATTTTATTAAATTAATTTATAAAATATATTTTTTATACATCTCTAAATTAACAAAATATATCCTAGACTAATTTTTTGGGTCCGGATATTACAAATTTTAATACTTAAGTTAAGAAAAATTATCAAATTTTTCCTCGTATATTAATTATTAATAGAGTATTTATAAATTCAAAAAAACCTTCAGATAGTTGTACACAAAACTCTCAAACATTGTCCTTCAGTAGGGTTTCAGCCAATCGATGCTTGTGCAAGCGAATGGAGAAGACTTCATTGTATTGTTGATATATTTTGATGGCATAATCATTGCTTGAAATAATGTTAGCTTGATTAACATATTGAAGTTTGAAATAGACAGAAAGCTTAGGATCAAAGTCTTGGGACACCTCAAGCCATTTTTGGACCTTAAAATTATTTGTTCCAAAAAAGGGAATATATTTGTTAGTACAAATATACTTTGGATCTACTCAAAAACACAAATACTCTACTTATTAAAACCCTTATGCTTTTCTTAGATCTAAAGATTATAGCGAGTTGATCTCAAATCCAAATATGTACAGAAAATTGATTGAGAAAACTATGCATTTGACAAGTACAAGACTTGACATATCATATTTAGTGCAACTTCTAAGGCAATTTATGGAGAATATAAGAGACCAACATCTTAATATTGTGTAAAAAATCTTGAAATATATCAAACATGCACCTAGGTAGGCTTTATTTACATATATTCCTCTAGAGTTCAACTCAATGTTTAATATGATAGGGATTGGAGGGCATATAAAGATACTTGAAGGTCTGTTACTGGGTATTATGTATTTCTCAGAGTTTCATTAGTCAGTTGGAAGTTAAAGAAATAATACATTGTCTTCTACTCTTCTGTTGAAGCTGAGTACAAAACAATGCCCAACGTCTGTCATAAATTGATGTGGGTAAGATATTTCTTAACTGTAATTACATTAATTAATTTTAATGTAATTAAAATTAATATATAAATATAATTTTTTAGTTTTAAAATTTTTATTTAATGTAAAAATGAAGAAAATTAATTGGATGATGAAATTGAAAACAATTTTGAGAAAATTGGGTGAAAGTTTTGGTTTTGGGGGTATTTTTGAAAGAAAAATCAAAAACTAGAGGTCAAAACATAATTTAAGAAACTTGTGCCACATATGACGCCTAGTCAGCAGTCCCAACAAACCAGAGCGCACCGCGTAGCAAGGCACGCTGACGCAGTGCTACACTAGAGGCCACACTAACGATTTGCGTACCCGCGATCGGACAGTCCGGATTTGTTCTAACGCGCACGAACGGTTCAGATTCATTACATCCTCAGACGCAATCGAACGATCACGATTAAACGCAATGAACAATCCATATCTACTTTTTATTTAAACTCGATCGGACAATCCAAATCAAATCGTGATGAACGGTCCAGATTCACTTCCTATTTAAACGCAATCGAGCAGTCCAGATCAAACGCGATAGATGGCCCAGATTAAAAGGAGATAGATATAAATAATTTTTTTTACACCAAACCCTAACCCTAACCGTCAGACCTCTCCCGCCGAAGAAGAAAGCAAGTCGCTGGGAAGGGAGTCAACCGCCGCTGTACTGAAGCCGCCTCCGACCGCTAAAAGAGGTAAAAAAAAAATTTCATTCACTCGAAATTCAATTTTGAACACCCCCATGGTCAAATCGAAGCAAAAGGACTGGTGGATGAGCTAGAAACTGCGGGTAAAGCCCGGAGGCGCCACCGCGGAAAAAAGCACCTTCCCGATTTCCGCTTCGTGTAATTTTTCTACCATTGTAATCACCATCCCTTTTTCTACAAGTTGACCGAAGCAAAACGTCCAACTGCAAATGTGAGCCAGTAGAGTCGCCACACCGGAGAACTCCGCCACCGGTACGCTTCAGTTTTTCAATTTTTTCAGTCCACCAAGGCCCCTTAACTTGTTTTCTCACAGGGATTAGTACAAAACCAACTGAAATCAGCCAAAAACAGTCAATCCGAGGCAAACCGCCACCACAGACGACGGTGCCGTCACTGGATCACAGCGGAGCCGCCATGCTAGAATTCTAGAATTGGCCAAAAAGGGTTTCTAACACTGATTTTAAATTTTTTGAGGTATTTTTAAGTACTTAAAGCGCGTTTTAATCCCCAAAAAAATTCAGAGAACTTGGTGACCGCCAGTAGGCGCAGTCAAAAACTTAGCGTTTGTACACCAATTCAAATAAGAATCTCTCACCTTATTCCCTATTATGGAATTGATGTTTAATTAATAATAATACGATATTTTGTATAATTTAGAAAATATCCATAATTAATTGCAGGTCACTAATGGAGCTGAAACCAGTTATTTATTACTGTCTGCCATGTTTATCTGATTGATTGATTTTACAGTTTCGAATGCATGATAATACACTGCAATTGGTATGATAATTTGATTGTGTTTCCTTAATGCATGTATTGCTTGTTTTATGTTATTACAGTTAAATTGGAAAACTGAAAATTAAAGGTAAATGAAAAATTGTTGATTAAGTGAATGGATGAACGGTAACCTTACTGGATATACTGGGAGATGGTAGACAGACCGGGTACATAGAAAACTATACCGTGAATATTGTCTCATATCGAACAGGGTATCGATGATTGGTAATTTGGCAGTCATATCGGACGGGATATGGGAATAGCTCGTTTTACCCTTATACCGGACAGGGTATTGAGGGATGGTATCTTTTAACGCCCATACCGAACGGGGTATAGGGATGGCCCGTTATTTGAAAATATTGAATAAGTTCATACGTAGTGGGGACATCCCTATATACCCCCATGGATACCAATAGGCTGATAAATGAGAAAGTTGTTGTTCTCACTAATTGAATATAAGATTTTGATGTTATTGATTTTGTAAGTTGATTTTTTGTAAATCTCGCTATGGTAAGTATGTGGTAAATGATTTTATACATGAAAAACGAATTTACTTAAATTGAGAGCTCCATTAGTTGTTTTTATAATTTCAACCAACCTTCATTTCTGTGTCAGTGAGTAACGTGATATTCTTACTGGGCTAGTATAGCTCATTCATTCATTAATCATTTCAGATCAAGAGAATTAAGATCTAGAGCCCGATCCACAAGAGAGTTGCGAGTAGGATGCTCAGTTGCTTATTTTTCATTTATCTCTTTGACTTTTTATTATTTTTTTTAAAAGAGTCATTCTTGTAACTCTATTAGTTAATCTGAATTATTGTGTAAGGAATGTAAATCTTAACTATTTATTTCTCTTCCGCACTAAATTTATAATTTACTTCCTTTAGAGTTCACGGTCCTTTACTTTAATTGACTTAAGAGTTAAGTATTCATAACCTTTTGTTGTGTGTTGTGTCAACAAGGCTGCTATTTATATTGCAAAGAATCATGTTTTTCACAAAAGGGTAAAAAACTCATAGAGTTAGACTATAACTTTATCTATGAAAGTATTCAAGATAAAAGTATTGTAATAAATCACATAAGCAATGATCAACATGTGACAATCATGCCTATCAAGTCATTTCCATATAGACTTCTAAACTTACATAACCAATATGAGAATCGAAAACATCTACTCTCCATCTTGTGGAAAAGTGTAAAAATATATGATACCCAAGCCCACGGGCTAAGCCGACATACTAAATAAGTAGTCGTGTCCTACGAGAGGATCTGTGCCAAGGATTGTATGTATATATGTATAAATTTTTTATAATTATGAGAAAATGAACTGTGTGTATACATGGCATAGATACACCGTATTTTAACCTATGTATATAAAATTTATTTTCTGTTAATTAAAAGTATCAAGAAATAGTAATACAAAAATAAAAAATAAAAAAAAATCTTATTAGGGTTTCTCTCTATCTGTCGTCTCTAGGTAGCTTGTTCTTGCTTGTTTCTCAAACCTTTTTTTCTCATAGATATGGAAAGATCCTTCTATCATCGAGTATTTGAAGTTCTTATAATTTTCTTAACTAATTAGAGAAATATTATAAAATCAAAATACTAATACAATTAATTTTCTTTACTAAATGGAAGACTTAAATTAATATTTTTTCTGAAATAATTGGATAAGCCTTGGAATATGTACATTGCTTTTCTTTGTTTCTTAATTTCTTTCTTTGTAGAAAGTGCAAAACTAATTAATTAATTAAATGTTAATATTCTTATTCTTCCTGCTCCAAGCATCTGTGATGTGTCTTGTTTAATTAATTAATAAATCTTATTATATTTGAATTTTAAAATGCATTATCATTTTTTTTTTATCCAGACATTTTATCTCAATTAACAGTAAATATTATCCGTTTATCAAGATATACATGTCGTTAACAGTAAATATTTTTTTATTTTACATTTCCAAATTTTTATTGAATTAAGTATCAGAATATCCTGTAATTAAATATTTCAAAATCTTTTGTTGTAAAACTTTGCAAATTATTTTGACTATTTCAAGACGTTTTAATTGTTAATTGTCAACGAATAAGAGAAATATATATATTTTTTTGCAAGTCAATCACTATATATACTTAGGAAAACAAGAGAAATAGGAAACTAAATTTGCATTCACTTGTTCAGAATAGGAAATCAGTATTCTTAGAACAAGATAGATAATAGGAAATATCAATGTCTGTCTAGGATTTTTAGAAACTAAATTAGGAAGACAAATTGAATAATTTCCTAAACAAGCACTGACCCACCCCTCTATATAAATACATGCTTACTTCTAGATTTATCCCATTGCAATCTCAATTTGTTTACCCCACTCTAAATTTAATCTTCACTTGTTGTTTACTGAACTAGAGATCAAAAGATGAGCAAGATCTTGAAACTCGTCAAACAAATCTTTGCCGAAGATCCTGGTAAATTTCAATCTTCTACGGCTTGGCTTATTTTGTTACTGTTACTAATTCTTTTGATGAAATTTTTATGTTACTGTTATATTTTAATCAGAAGTTGAAGAGGGAACATCCCTGCCGGCCAATCAAAGTGTTTTGCAGAAGCATGCTACTTTCTTCGACCGCAACCATGACGGCATTGTTTATCCTTGGGAGACCTATCAAGGTTTTTTTTTTTTTTCTTTTTCTTTCAAATGAAATATGAGCTGATTGAATGATAAAAAATTATTTAATTTTGTTAAAAAAATTTAGGGTTCTTATTTTTAATTTTTATTTTGGGTTGATTTCATTATATCTCTAACAGGTTTTCGAGCAGTTGGTTCTGGTAGACTATTGGCGGTGGCTTCCTCTATTTTTATCAATGTTGGTCTTAGTAGAAGTACTCGTCCGGTGATTCTCTTCTTCTTCTTCTTTTTTGGTCAAATTTAAAAACACGTATTTAATTCTATATTTGACTATATATTATATTAATACTTAATGCAGGGAAAATATTTTTCTCCATTGTTTCCTATTGTAATCAAGAATATCCACTTGGCTAAGCACGGAAGCGATAGTGGTGTTTATGACAGTAATGGAAGGTGCGTATTTTATATAAACATATTTTTCTCCATTACGCAGTCTTAGTTTTACAGAAACTTTTTTTATTAAAATTATATGGATTGAAATTGAATTTTACAGCTTCGTTGCATCAAAGTTCGAAGAGATTTTCAGCAGACATGCTCGAATATATTACGAGGCTTTAACATTTGATGAATTGATGGAGATGGTAAAGGCAAACAGAAAACCCAGGGATCATAAAGGATGGTTGGTTCTTCACTCAATTTTACATTTGAAAAAACTCTTGAATTTTTCAAGTATTAATTTAAACCTTGTTAATGAATTAATTGTATTGTAGGATAGCGAGCTTTGCAGAGTGGAGGATATTTTACATTCTTTTCAAAGACAAGAATGGTTTGCTGCAGAAGGAGACAGTTAAAGCTATGTATGACGGAAGTCTTTTTGAGCGTATGGAGAAAGAGAAGAAGTCATCATACTCTACAAAGAATAAAATGTGAATTATTATTATTTTTTGCTTTCTGGGTTTTGTTTTTAATTACAGTAATTAAGTAATGTTAAGAATTAATAAAATAATTAGATCGATTGGTGCAAGTTAGAGGTAGTTTT